>NC_031770.1:64698712-64718945 GCF_001522545.3 Parus major | reverse complement strand
TTTTCTTTTTCTTTTTCTTTTTCTTCTTTTTTAAGAGGGGGAAGGGTAGAAATTTGCTGTGGTGACCAAAGTTCAAACCTCTTCCGATTCATAAATGTGACCCTAGAAATGAGATCTCCCATAGCCCAGAAGGGCAGCCTAAGTAATGGGAGTAAGTCACTTTTTCATGATTGTGTTCTTATCTCCTCCTCAAACATGAAATAAGAGTAAAACTTTTCCAAATTTATGTGGTTTATGGAGTAGGAGAAGATATGTTACTGAGATGTTTTAATTCTTAGCCAGTCCCATGTTGTGTATCAATGGAAGTTTTTCAGAAATTAGATTTCCTTAAGTTTCTTTCAACTTTATGTGGGAACTGATGTCTCCATGTAACATCACAGCTTTCATCAGTATTTCTGTTGATACAGTGAAATGAATTCCGACACAATGTTTATATTTTCATCCTGTATGGAAACAATAGCCTGCAAACACATGTGGGAAAGAAAGAAATATGTATGGCATATCCCTAAAAAGAAGTAGGAGACCCCAACAAACTAAACATGGGCTTTTCCAATTGTTTTTTTCCCAGAAGAGGGTAACACTTTCCCTGTGCTATCTGTGCTTTGTGTGCACCATTTGCTTGGAATTTCGCCATTAGTGGAAGGTTCCTGACTGATTCATTGTGCTTCTGTTTTCTGCTACAAAAAGTAGGGAATCTTCAGGCAGACATCAAAATAAAAACGTTGACAACAACTGGGGCTGCCAGAAACCTGGTTATGGCTGGTGGAATCATAGAATGGTTTGGGTTGGAAGGGACCTTTAAAGGTCACCTAATCCAGCCCCTGCCGCCATCAGCAGGAGCATCTTCAACTAGATCAGGTTGTTCAGAGTCACATCCAATCTGACCCTGATTGTTTCCAGGGATGAGGCATCTACCACATTTCTGGGCACCCTCTCTCAGAGTTTCACCAACCCCATAATAGAAAATTTCTTCCTTATATCTAATCTTTTTGTTTAAAACCCTTGTTCTGTCACAAGAGGCCCTGCTAAGAAGTTTGTTCTCAGGGAGGGGACAGACTCTGGTGCCGTTAAGGACGAAACAAGACATTAGGGGAAAGGACATAGACACTGGCAGAAAGTGATCATTGTTTTTTTCTCACTCTCTTTGTATCAGTTCAGTTACCCAGGCACTTGCTGATTCCTGAATTGCCTTCCATGGCAATTCAGGCATTAAAATTAAACAATTAAATTAAAATTGTTTTACAACTATGGAAGCTTATTTTAACTTCACCTTCCAATGTCTCATCTCTGTTCCCTTTGTAGATCCCAAGGTAATAGAGAAACACTGGAACAACCCCTGCAGGGTATTTGAGAGAGAACACACTGAAAGCAGAGCTGATTGCCTATAAAAGTCTAGTTCAGTGATCACAGCAAACAGTGCACTCTGAAAAAAGTTGTCCATAACAAGAAAGCAGAAAGAAATTAAAACACAAAAGTGAGTGGTTTGAGTTATGAAGGACTGAGATGCTCAGGGCAATTATGGGTTTTACTGGAATAGTTTGTGTATTAATTCTGGGCTGCCAGTGATGGTGAACAGGACCTGTTGCAGCAGGATCAATCTTGCTGTTATCCTTGAAGTAGTTGGGATGCTTAGGGATTTGATTAATGGTGGGCCTGCTAGTGCTGGGCAGTGTTTGAACTCCAGGATCTCGGAGATCTTTTCCAGCCTTAATGATTCTATTGTTCTGAGTTGGGAGAGGATGGTTTTGAGTTGCTGTTGCATTAAGGGGAAATGTTGTGCTGCAGACATGTTCCTGGACCTGTGACTCACACCCGTGGTCCATAAATCCCATCTGCAGGGGCCTGCCTGGTGCCTTCTTTGTGACATTGGCTGAGCATTGACTGACTGTGCCCTGCTGTGTTGCAGGGAAGAGCAAGAATAATGATGGCTGCTTGACTGCTTGCTTCCCCAAACTTTTATGAAGCCAAAACTGGACTCCAAAAAACTCTGTCTGCTTGCAGAGGACCACTTAATAAGCAGTGACTCATTTGCTCCTCGTTGACTCCCAAGGAAAGTGGGAAAATAGAAAATAAATTTTGCGGTTTGGAGTTCTGTGGTTCTCTGTGTCTCCACCCCAGCACCTACATATTTCAGATACCTTTTGGTGCATCCCAGCTCACTCCATCTGGCTCTATTCCAGCACAAGGGGCAGCTTGTCTCCCTTTCTTGCACTCCCTGGGTGATCTGAATGGCAGAGACTCACCTGGAAGATTCTCCTGTGTTCCCTGAAACTTTTTGAGGGGAAACTTTCATGTTGGGAAATCTGGCTATCACTTCTTGAGAGTGGTCAGAGTTGTGGACAGACAATAAACATTGCTGAAGCACAGGGGAAGCAGGTTGCCAAGTAATGTCTTTGGGGGATTCTTGCAAATTTTCTCCAAACAAAAGCCAACAAGAGAGACACCTCCTTATACAAGGGCATTATCTCTGTAGTCCTGGACAGTAGGACAGGGAGGGAAAATTAAGTTTCTGCAAGTAAAATGAGTTAATATCTTTAGATACTATGACAAAGTTATTTTAGCTAAGTAAATGAGATTATTCCTGGAAACAAAAAATACCATAGCTGTGCCAATGAACTCAGATCTCCAGAGAGATGTCTAAGGCACTGCTATTGCATTGCTTTCCTTGACAAGGACTTTTTTAGAAAGCTGGATGGCACATGCATTTTTCTGGGTTTTCCCACTTCTATCTTTTAATGCTTCCTTAAGAAATACAAGTTATAAAGTCTGGCTGTGCCTTATCTTGCTGTTTCAAGGTTGTCTTCATGGGCTTTTTCTTGCTGGCAGTTGATGAATGGCATTTTGTATTTCTCAGAAGTTTTCTAAAAATCATATCAGAATATTAGAGACATACTCAACTTGAATCAGAAAATGGAATAAGAGTTATTTCAGCCATTCAGTCCCATCTCATCTTTTAAATAGCTTTGTAGTTACATTCTGTGCACTAGTGAATTGCAAAAGTTGTCTATGGAGCAGTGTGACTCTTCTTCTTTTCTTATTTACTTTATCAAATAAACTTCAGCCTTGTGCATAAAGCCAGTGCATGGGTTAATTCCTGTCCTAGGAAAAGGAAGATAAAAATATTTTTAACAAGTATAATTCATTAAATTAGGCAGTGATGTATTGAACAAAATTATCTGAAGAAAAGCAACTTAGATTCTTTTTGAAAGAAAGGTCATCTGTTTGGGCTCAGTCTGGGTAAAACTTTTGATTTTTTAGTGTGTTACAGGCCCAGCTCCTCCCTGATACTGGAGTTGAGGAAGAGCTTGGCCCACTGGCTGACTAACTTTGAACTTGAACTATGTGTCAAAGCTACTAACTCTTCAGAGATGGGAGCTGTTTAAATGGCACTGCAAGTATCAAAAGCTATAACCCAATGTGGGGTTTTTTTTTCTTTTCTAATAACATGCACCTGCATAATAAATCAGACACAGGGATTTTATATATTAAAAAGAACTTGGAGCTGAATAATAATAAAATTGAGATGATGTGTTTCATTGCCCCAAAGCAAAAATGTCTTTCAGTTGACTGATCAGAGAGGCAAACAAACCAAATAATTTATGGCATTTTTCCTTAATGAAAAGCAAGTCAAGGATCAAACATATCATTTTTGAATCCAAAAAAAGAGTGAGTATTCATGACCTTCAGTTGCTTTGCTTTCTTCTTCAAAACAAAAGAATTTGCTTCCTTTGGGATTTTTTTTCTTAAAAAGTACAAATAGCTCCTCAAAGTCCACCCAGAATACCAGTGAGAGTAGAAAAATGAGCCCGAGCTCAATTCAGATAGCCAGAGCTCTCCTTTTAGGTAAAAATATTTATACCATTCTGAAGTAAGTCAAAGAAAATGAGATCAGAGCATAGATAAAGCAAGTAGGTTGGCTTTCTTGTGCCTGTTAGTATTATACTTTTTGGTTGAGGAAGTGGGAAGGTCATATCTGCCTGGGGGAAGGCATCCTGGCAGATGATAAAGAAATGAAGTGATGAAAAATTGTCCATTCTTTCATTTTCTTTTAAGTTTCCTTGTAATCGCCATTTTGTAAGCAGACAACTTCTGCAAATTAGCTGTGTTCCTGATAATTAGGGAGCATAAGGGAAATACCTGTAAAACAGGAGAAAAAGATGCTCTTCCTCTTCTCCAAACAACTTATTTCAGTGAATGCACACTTATTTGTTGGCATGCCATAGTACACTCAAAATGCTTTGATTTAAGAGCAAAGATCAACTGAAGTACAAAAAATCTTCCATGTTTTTGATGTAGCATGCACTGGAAATCTGTCCAAGTTTGGTTTCAAAGTGTCTGAGTGTCATTTTCTAACAGGTTTAGAAGCCTGGATTGGGAAGCTTTGTCCCTTTTGCCTTGTTTTTGCTCCTGAGAATTTGCAGTTTAGGAGATACAGGCCTTAGTGGTCCTGTTCAGAAGTTGGAGTTGTTTGAAGTGATGTGATACGGTAAGTGCGCTGTAACTCAAACCTGTCAGTCTCCGTCCTGAGCGGGAAAAGTCTTTCCCTAGGAGGGGCAATTCGACACAGCAGAATATGTGGGTGTCCTCTGTCCACCTATGACATTCAAAATGCCGCTACTTACTGGGTGCCTGTCTGTAAGTGGGAATTTTTGACACTGGCTGTGCTGTGGGCTTTGGGAAGGGGTTACTGCCTCTTGAACTAGGGGGGTTTCAAAGGAGCAGCACCATAAATGGCTCCATAGAGAAAGCGGGAGGAATGGACAGAGTGGCTCTTATGGGATGGACAGAGCAGCTTTAATGTGCTAATGAGGGGAAGGCCAGATGCCAGCAGCGATCAGAAGGGCTCTTTGTGGCTCTGTCTCTTTGGAGATGGCTGGAGTCTCTGTCCTTATCGGGGTTGTTTCTGCAGGCAGAGGGAAACACTGGGGCTATTAGTGAGGTGTTCCCTTCCTTTAAGTCAGCAGATAGCCTCACAGATTAGCACTTGAATACTGATTAGGGCTAATTACCGGGAAATCTTAGGAAAAAGAAGTTGCTGAAGAAGCTTGACATTAAAAACTACAAAAAATCAGTTCCCAAGCCCAACAACATGCTCAAAGGCTTGTGAGCTGAGCTCAAACTCCGCTGAAATCACCTGTTGCAAGAACAGCTGTGTGGGGACTCATAAATTGCTATGACTGTAAATTGTATAAGTATTGGTGGCTCTGAGATTCATGTTGTGAACTGCCTACTCTACCTGTCTGTGCTTATTTATGTCTGTCATCCATCTAGCTGAGATTTTTACTGAAAACACTTCAGGTTTTGAAGTTCGTCTTTCAGCTTTCTCCGTCTTGGTTTCTCTCGTGGCTTAAGAAAACATTTCTTCAATACGTATTCACTCTCAGTCATTTTTCTCAGAGACACCAAACGATTGAGGTAGCATGTTTGACTCCCATGCATCACTTTTTCCCCAGTGCAGGAGGGAGTGTCCCCACAGCCTGGCCGTGCTGGGGGACCATGCCCATACTGCCGTACATCTGCAAGGCTTTTTGGGATGTGCCATGGCACATGGGGATGGCCAAATAATTTCCTAGGGGAGGTGGCTGACCCCTGATCTCACCAGAAAGTTCTGTCCACAAATGATGTCTTCACAGTAAAAGATAGGGACTGTCTTATTAAGCCAGTTTTCTGTTTGTAGCTGATACAGTAACTTCAGTCCATAATTTCAGATCCCTTTGGTGCGGTGGTCACCTTTGCTTCCTTACACTGCCTGATCCCCATGTAATATAAGAGGTCACACTCCACCTTCAGGTAGGTCTGACCTGTGGCAGCCTGTAGGAACTTCGGAGATGGACAGTGAATCTTTTGTTGTAACTTTTTTTGCCTAATAGAAAATGTAGATGGGTCAAAACCTTGTCAAGAAGGATTGGTCTTTCTTGAGACTGCATGCTTGGTAAGTCTAATGTCCAAAAAGCTAGATTTTTTTGGTTGGAGAGCAAGTAAGACTTCATGGTAATCTGGTGATGGCAGTGCTTTTTTAGGAGGCCATGTTTAACTCTGCTTTACCACATCTCTGAAGGCTGCTGTGAGCACACGTACTGTGAGGTTCCTTTGGGATGAAGAACCTCAAAAGGTCATGGTTTTGTCTTAATGCAAATATGAGAATTTCTGAAAATTAAAAGTTTACAACTAGAAAATGCCTTTTCCCCGCCCTCCTACCAGCTCATCCTCCAAAGCATTTCAGGCTTCAAGATGTTGATTTACAAAAGCACACTATGCTTGAAACAGATTGCTGCATCTCTAATACAGATAAATGAAGTAATTTATGTCCTATAGCAAGACCATAACCCTAGTGTTCATTTCAACCTGTAAGCCAGTATTAGCTGATAATGGAATGAAAACAAAATTTGAAACATTATAGTGATGGCCATTAGTTTACTTTGTCCTCTTTGGTGTTCATTTGCCAAAGGAGTTGTTGTGTGTGTGTGTCCAGAAGCTTCAGTGTATGCAATTCGGCTGCACTGGTTTTAAAAGGGTGCTGTCTTCTGTGCCACATTTGTTCTCATTAGTTTTCTCATCTGGCAAGTGTTTTGTGATGGGAGTTGGCTTTTTCTGCTTTCCATTTGGTAGAAATGGAATATGAGTTAAGTGGGGTATAAATCTTTCCCCTTCTTTAGTGAAATAGATAAAGAAGCCATTGACATTGTGGGAGGGAGATGCCAGAATCTGTTCCTGCTCTGATACCTCTTAATCAACTCTTTGAAGAAGAAGAGAGCTTCACAGCTCCACTCCTGGATCTCTCCAGTCTAATAACTAAAATTCTGATCCTTAATGTAACTTTGAGGTGGCTATCTCAGTGCTTTTCAGGGGAAAGAGGAGTTTGAGGGAGCTGGGCTGGGCTGAATGAGAGTGGTGACTGCAAGGTAGAAGCAGGGAGAATTCTCTCTCCTTTTTTATGAAGAGAGGAGGTAGATGTCCAGCTCTTCAAGAGGAGGCCTGAAGTGAGTCACTGAAAGGTAGGGGCCAAATGCTCCAAGGAGGGGTAAGGCATAAGATGTACCTTGTCTGATGCTTTCTGTTCTTTACCAAGATTTCTGTCTTTGTCTACCCAGGTGCTTCTGTGGCTTTCCCAGGGTGCAATATTATTCTGCATTGATCTTTTGGGTTTTTTTGACCTTTGATGGTGAGACAAATCCTAGAAAATACTTATTAAAATTAAATTAATTACCTTGTGTTTATTTTGAGCCCTGGTATTTTAAGGAGCTTAAAGAGCTCTGTATTTGTGGTGGCTTCTGCTGCCTGGTTTGGGTCATTTGCCTTCCGAAATCTCTTCTTACTTGAAGCTGAGTGCTGTAATGAAACTTAGAGGTTCTCTCCTGTTGCTGCTTTCCTTGTCTCTCTCTGCTGCGCCTCTTTGCCGCTGCATGAAAGCATGAAATGCTTTTGAATATGTTTCTTTTAACTCCCTGCTGCCACTATATTGAAGTCTGTAGGAATTGTCCTGGGTAGATTGAAAGTGAGAAAGGACAGAAAATAACAAGTAGGATGAGAAGAGTTGAGCAGGGAGCTGGAAAATATTTTAATGGGTATGGGATTTGATACTTGAAGGAAGTAAAACTTTAATGTCGTAAATATAATTCTCATTAGGCCAGGTGTGATGATTAAGTAACCTTAGGCAGAAGAAGTTTCCCAGCTTCATCCCATATAGTGGGGAAAAAGCCATTATCCAAATATAAATAATGATCAGCTGAAGTGCCTCCTTGTCATGGTTGGGGACAAATTTGGAAGGGAACTTCTAAAGGGATGATTCCCTAAAGGGCAAAATGCAGCGGTCCTCCCCCTGACTTGTTTGAGAGATAAACCTCCTTGGAGAAAAGTGGAAAAAATCTGTTTATTTAACAAGCAAAGTATTCACAAACATGAGAAAATGAACACTGTTAACCAATGGAACCTCTTGCTGTTCTGAAGAGATGGCAAATGCAGAGAGAGAGTCCTTCTCGTGGGGTGTAGCTCGGCTCGCTCAGGCTGGTGTGAGTCCCTCCTGCGCTGGAAAGTGCCGCGTCCCGGCCCCGCTGGGCCACAGCTGTGAGCTCTGGGGTTTGTCTGGGCTTTCGGTCCAGAGCAGGCTGAGCAGTTCCAGGAAAAGAAAAGCCACAGTCTGGGGAACTTCTCTGCCACAGCTAGGGAAAAAAATAAACTAAAAGCAAAGGTGAGCTCTGTCCCTGTCTGTGCTGCAGAGAACGTGCACAGAGAGAGAGCCAAAGCTCTTATTTTTATGTTTTTGAATACAGCCACAAAAAAATTCCACCACTTTTCCTTCTTCCCCCTTTGCTCTTGGATATAGTTTTAAAGGCACAGAACTTATTTCTAGGCTAAACAGACAAATGGGGATACAATTCAGCATCATATAGTCACCCCAGGACACTCCTTTTCCTGCATAACCTACCAGGCATGCACAGGTAACTTCCAGTCAGGTTTTGATATCTGACCTTTGCTGTCAGGTGCCTGATGTACTAAGTGTAACACTTTGTAGAAAAAGGACTTTCAGCATTTGCAGAAGTACTGTCCAGCTTCTCTCAGAGCAGACAACACCTGTGTGTAGCCCTGGAGTCTTTGTTCTATTGCTGCCTCCTCACATTCTTCTGCCAAAGCTGCTTTGCTTTCTGCTGGTGCTCACCAGCATTTTTTTGACAATATATTTAAAGGGTTTCTTTTTGGGTCCAGTCTGTGGTGGGGGAATCATGGCTTTAAAGACATTCAGTAGATTCCAGAACTTTTGGAGGATTTAATCTAGAAGCACAGGGGCAAGGTGGTGTGATGGTTATCAAACATGTATGAAGGTACCTCTTACTGGTACTGAAAATTCCAAGTTTTCTCTCATTTACACGTAATGGTGACAGCAGAACAACTGTTGCAGTAACAGAAATGCACTCAAGGACTAAGGCAGAGTGGTCAAGGTAAGATGCAGTGCCATGATGGTGGTTGAAGGGTGGTTGCTAGAAATCAAAATGTTATATTTGATTTATATTAACCAAGCAAAATCCCTGGGATTCAGAGTTGCTCCTGCTCTACAGAGGTTACTTGAGTTTGACACCAAGTAATTCCCTAGTAATTCACTTGAAAAATTCTGTCTGTGACTGTGTGTAAGCATGTGACATCTTTTAGTTACCTAAAATCAACTTCCCATTATAAATAAATAAATTCTAACACATTCTAACTTGTAGAAAAATTTCTGTTAAATTTGATGTCTGAAATTGTCCATACATATTGATTTTGTATGCATTACTGTGTTAATGGAACTTATTATTACTCAGCTAGATTAATTTATTAGATTTATCCCTACATTACAACCTATAGATGTATTGAGACATGAGCCCACAGAATCAATACCAATTTCTTTTCTCATTTATGAATGTTCTTACTAGCATCCAAAATACTGTTACACTCAAGAGTATTTAGCTGCCATTTATTGTGAAGCATTACACTCCAACAATTTTAAATTTGTCTTTTTTCTTTGTCCTTTAATGATTATTTTTCCATTTATGTGGGCATTTGTTTGAACAAAATGCCATGCATCAAGCTTCAAATGAGTCGTGATCATACTCCAGTCATTGGGTCTAGCAGTAACTTAGGTGTGCAAAATTAATGCTCTGAGACCAGACCTAATCTTTGAGATGCGTTTTGGCTGCTGTTCTGTGTGGCAGGCCCAAAGCAGGAGAGGGAACAAAGGTACAAATGTAACTTATACTAAGTTGCCTGCCAAATGTGGTGTATTTGCATGTTTTTCTTTGAGCAGCGGCCATGCGTGCATTTATCTTTCAGAAGCAGCAGTGTTTGGCTGAGGAGAAATTGCAAAGACCAGCTGAAATGGGTAACTGATGTGGAGCTCATTCACTTCCTTCCAGAGCTTGAGCTATTCAAAGCTCATGGTGGGAAGTAAAAGAAGTGGGGTCCAGAAGAAATATGGGGTAAGAAAACTGATCACCTCTGCCTCTGCTGCAATTCAAGACTGGTAGACAGTGCTGATGGGAGGGAGAGACCAGTCTTCAGACAGTTCTAACACTGGCATTTCTATTCCCATCACACCTCCAGTGGTGTTTGGGGATAATGTCCTTCCTTCCTCTGGACAGACCAGAAATGTTCTGTAGGAACAGAACAGAAGAGAATTGCAGAGACTGTTTGGTCTCAGCACAGCCTTTAAATTCAATTCTAAGCAGCTCATCAGACATTTATATGGAGAAATCTACAGCAGCTGCATACACACAGAGATAATGTTTCATCCAGTGGTCTGTAAGGTGAAACTCTGTGAAACTCGCTCTTCTCCAGACAGTCTTTCTTTCTTGTTTTTTAGTAAAAGTTGCTGTTTTCACTGAGTATGCTGCTTATCTAACCAATTTCTGGCTTGTATTTAACTGTTGCTGCTGTAGCTGCTGCTTGTGCACCACTGCAGTTACTGGGCATTAAAAGCTCAAGCCTGAGAAATTAAATATAGCATGCACAAAAGGATCAGCCAGGTGATAAAGGGAAACTGAGGGGGGAAAAAAATCACCCCCAAATATATCATATATAAGTATGATGCAGAAGTAGGCATCAGAGTTAAAAAAGTGGTGAGTTGCCCCATAAATACTGTCTGCCTGCCCCAGCTGTGGGGTTTGAGACCAAATCCAGAGCAGGGTGATTTGTGTCATCCTGACTGTGCAAGACTAAAAATTACAGGACAAGTGGTGGACAAAATGCAGCTTTACCAACATGTGCAGTGCAGGACAGGGAGGGGTAGGCTTTTGCCTGTTTTGTTTTTAGGAGAAGCTGTATTGCAGCAGCAGTTGAGGGCAAATACTGTGTTTTAAAGGACTTGCAGAGAAGTTACATACAGTAGCTTCTAATTTACAGTCCAGAATTGGACACCAATTAGCTTTTTTTGCCCTGGGTGACTCTCTCAACCTCACTGGGTCTGGTTCAGCACTTGTAAAATGGGGACAATTAAACTTAACTACCTGGAAGAGTTGTTGATTAGTTAATGCTTGTAAAATGCTACACAGTGCTATAAAACAGAGCATAGTACTAAGAAGCATCTGGTTTGCAGTGACTATAGTGCTTCTCTGAAACTTTATGGGCAAACTTTGCCAAGAAACAAAATGATTAATGTGTGCAGTACATGTAGCCACTGAAAGGGGAGGAACAGACAGCTTTTGAGAAGCATCTGACTTTCCTGAGGTACCTTCTCTCAAAATACGAGAGGTTTCCCAAGAGCATCTGAAGTGGCCTGGGACTGAAAGCAATGTCAGGTGAATTTGGGGCTGCAGAATGAGGCTCTGGCAGGTGGCAGAAGAGCTCCTTGTTTCACTCCTATCTTCTTGTTCTTATTCTTGACCCTGTCCCCAGCTTCTTCCCCCTTTGTTTTGCTGGTGGAAGTGTTTGCACAGTACCATCAAGAAACAGGTTGGTGGTTTGAGTCAGATGGGAAAAAAATGGGAAGACGTTTCTGCTGCTGTTGGTTTGTGTTTCCAGATGGATCTTATCTCCAGTGTAGTTTATAACGTAGCTACACATGGACTATTAGGCTAGTACGTGGGTGAGAACAAGTGGAGTCTGGGGCAGCTGGAGTTCTCCTGACACTGGAGATGATCCCACAAGCTGTGTAACCCAGACACAAAAGGCATTGCCAGCACAGGCTTAGAAGGTGTGTTAGTGAGCTAATCCTTTCTCCTGCTTCCAAAGACAAGTTACACTGATTTCATTGGAGACGTGTATGGCAGCAGAGAGCAATCATTTGGGAAGAGCTGATCCTGGCTGAAGCTCATCACACTGTGTGTGAAACTGCTAACAAAAGGGAGGGATCTAAGAATGTGCTAGAGACAAGCTTGTCATAATTTCTGAGATTTGCATCTTTAGCATTATTTAAGATACTTACAATGTGAATATGCACACTATATGAATAAAGCACATGCATACACATATTGATTTGGTTTAACAGGAGACTGGTAAAAAAAAAAAATACAAGCAGCGATAGAGGGAAGAAACCATTTCCAAATCCATCACTCCTTCACTGATGCACAGAAATTATTAAGAGAGGGTCATAAGTTACCTCATGTGAAGATTCAACTACTAAGTAATTTTACAGAGCTAGGTAAGGAATCAGTTTGTTCCTAACATGAACTGCCAAAAGGAGGTTGCATTTCTGTCTCTTCCCTGCTCCTGACAAAATTGCTCCTTCTGAATTTGCTGAGCCAGGTCTAGTTTCTGTCACAGGCAGATCACTAAAATCAGAGATTATTAACCCATCTGAAAAAAGTTGCTGTTGTAGCTGGGTTTTTAGCTAACTTTTGATTAAACTAGTCTGGACTGATGATGAAAGGAAGGAGACTGTGAGCAGAGAAGAGCAAGGGCAGAGGAGGTGAGGAAAACAGGAGGTAAAAGAAACTGGAAAGAAGGGAGGGAAAGAGCATACCTTTCTATTGTCTCAAGCTTTTTATTTGGCTCATTTGTATTGTAATGCCGTGCCTGAGCTAACTACTTATTGCCAAAGTCCTCAGCTTCCTCCTGCCTTCTTGTAACAGATCTTAGTGCTGATGTTTGTGAGAAAATGAGCACATGTGAGACCCATTGGCTATTGACAGCTGGTAAACCATCAGCTGTAGCCAGTTCCTCCCTCAGGTAGGGGTGAAGTAGTGTGAGTATATGCAGAGAGGAAAAGGGTGTGATTCTGAATGGGGCTGGTGGAAAAATGTGTGCTCTGAGACCTGTAAGTACTTGATGTTGGAGGTGTGATGCAGCCCTAAATTGACAGTAGTCTTCTTTGTTACAGGTTAAAATTTATTTATTTTTAGGCAGGCCTGAGTTCAGTGAGGGTAGGCATTTGTGAAAAAGCTTAGTATAAGCATACTGTGTGTTTCCCTGTTGCTAGAAAATGGAATGGGAGCCTTATCCATGAAACAGTTGTTTTTTCACAGTAAATAAAAGAGGAGGTGCATGTTCAGCAGGTCTAAAATCATTATATCTGGTGTGCAGCAGTGCTCCTGTGTGCTTTGTGATGCACTTCTGCCTCTCTGTCAAGGTGTGCAGTAACTTCTTTGCTGTGGCTGACTAAAAAATAGCCCAATCAGTGGTGGCCAAGATCAGTGGCCACTGTACTGGTTTGTCTCCCTTCCTGTAATAGCATGTATTGTAGCATTCTCCTGTGGTACAGTGTGAATAGCTGTTCTTAGGTAGCTGATGTGATCTTGGAGGCTTATTGCCATTCTCTGACCTCTTTCTTCCTGGGGCCAGCAGCCATGCACTACTTTCCTAAAACTGTACCTCTGATCTGTAATCCCACAGCTTCAGTTACCAAAATAATTCCTTAAAAGCAAAATATCCACCAATTTGCCCACGTTGGGGATGGTCACGAGACTGTACTGACACAGATAACTTTCTGGAAGCATTTCTCTGTTAGTCCTGCTTCCCAAATCAATCCTGTGTCCTCCTTGTTGTATTTTCACTTGCCATACTGTTGTACAGAGGTGCTGCCCAGTTCCAATGTATCAGTTCGCAACAACTTCTATAGCAAGCAAAGAATTTATATTTAAAGCACCAAAAGAACAAGTAAGGAGGAAAAAGGAGTGATCATCTTCAGATTGGGAAGGTGTCTTTTAGTAGGAGTACAGGCTCTGTTGATTTTTAAAGAAAACAAAATAACACATTATCCTTCTCATCCCCAGGAAAAAAAAAAAAACAACAAAAAACAAACCCCAAAAACGCAAAACCACCCAAAGAAATACCACCAAGCCCAGCAACCTTGCTACAGGGCATTATACAGTGATTTGTGTTTGGGTACCAAAATGGGTGAGCAGGAAGCTAGGGAAGAAGCTTTCAGGTAAATTCTGCCAGTGTTTGAATCCCATTTGTTGGGAGTGGAGAAACGCAACACAACAAAAACCTCCATCTTACTTTGCCTGTCTGTGTTTAAGTATGGTTCTGTGGCATAGAAATGAATTTTCATGGAGGGAAGGACCTGCTGCTTGCTGTTTTGGTGTCTCCTGATGACCATGGCTCTGCTCTGACCTTAGGCAGGCAGAGATGGCCAATGAACTTGCAGGTGTGCTGTGGTATAACCACATTGGCTGTTTTTATAAACTTGGTGATGTCCTGAAAGAGGGAAAGAAGATGAGAACTTACGGTATGATTAAAGAAAATAGAATACAGTGCAGGAAAAAGTGGTATGTCAGTTTTTAAGATGAATTCCTAGCTGGACCCCAAAATACATGATAATCCCCAGTTTTGTTTCCTTTGCCTGTGCAACTCTCTCCTTTCCTCCTCCTCCTCCCCTGACATGCAGCCTCCCTCCAGAGCCACGGCAGCACCATGGTTTCAATATTTCCTGTAAAGGAAGGGGGAGTGAGGGGAGAGTCCCCCATGCCTGGTTAAGAGGGTCTATTATAGAGGATTAACTGTGCCCAAACAATGAGGCCCCTCGAGGAGCCCGTTACCCTTTTGAGATGCGTGTGTGGGTAAGAGGGCACACTGCTGTCCCTGTGTCCCAGCCCAAGTGCGTGTGGTTCCATGCCCTGGTTGCTATGACAATTAATCGCATCTTTTAAGGGCTGGTGCCGACTACAGATCCCTGTAAATTGCCTGAAAGGCTAGTTAAAGCTGCTCCTTAGGCGCCTTTATTTGCTTTTACCCCCCAAAAATTGGGATGGAGAGGTTTTCTCCTTCCTGCATGTAAAAAAAGCCAGAGTAACATGGTATATGCTTTTAGACTGCCTTTCACTTTCCTGGGCATTACGAGTCATGGAATTTTTCTGAAGAACAGCTGTAAAATAGACAGGGATGTGGTGCCTTCCAGCTCTGTCCATGTAGTCTTCATGTGACCAGCAGATTGTGCATGCCTGGGAAATGTAAGAAGCATAGTCTTCAAGGGGTGTGCATGGATTGTTTTGTGTTTGTTATTGTTTGAAAGTTTGCACTAGGCAATTAATGTGTATATCTTTGGTTTTTCTTAGTACCTTAAAAAAGAGCAACAGGGAATTACTATGGTGTCTCAACCTACAGCAGGACTGTGCTCTGTATTTGACTATTTGCCAAGGTAATGGGAGAGAAATAGATGTTTCCCATGTCATTAGTCCAGAAACCTGAACAGCAGTGAATGCAAATATTCTTAAAAGTCTTCCTGTAGGTTAAAGCCTGTTCATTTGAAAGGCAGTCCTAACTCCCTCAGTACATTATTAGAATGGTTGGAAAAATATGTCCAGAAGTTTGAGGAGTTTTTTTCTTCCTTGAAGGCACTAAAGTCTCTGTTACCTTTAATATTGCTTCTCAGGGAAGAAAACACACCAAAACCAAACCCCATGAAGGGAAACAAGTTTAAAGGGATAAGTTATCAAATGCACAATATTCTCTCTTAACCTTAAACTAAGGGAGAGGTGAGATTCAGTACAGTATCTCTTTTTTTTAATGAATGTCACCTTGATACAAACACATTTATATACACAACATATGTCTGAGAAAACTTTGAATTACCTTTACTGGAGACAGCAGGCAAGATATTGGCAGTGTTTGGTATGTCCTATCAGAGTCAAATGTGCTAAAATAGGTAAGGTAACTTTGATTATCAGAAATATTAATAGCTGTGTGCACTCAGTGCATGCTTAGGTATCCTAGTTTTGGGTTACTAATTTAGTCCCACTGGTCACAGAGATGTGAATGTACCATCTGCAGGACTATAGGTGTATAATATGGGCTCGCTTTTCATTGGTAATTTTGGCACTTGAGGAGTATTAGGTACTACTGTTGATAATTAAGCTGTGGCTGAAGAAATTGTGTTACATCTTGTGTATGGCAAATATGTCTGATCTTTCAGAATTGGTCAAGCTGGAGTAGCTACAGCAGAAGCAATCAAAATGGACCTAACCCCCAGTCTATGGCTCTGCAGCCATTACTTCTTTCCCTTAACAAAGAGTTTTAAACTAGAAGTGTGCAGGATTGCTGCTCAAGGCCTGCAGGCTAAGGTCTTGTTTATTCAGTTTGTATCCTCCAGGATCAGCTTTCCTGTGTGGAAGAACAAGAACCAGTTAAAGAGCAGTACACTCCCTTCCTTCCTGTTCATGGTGCCCATGGAAAACCCTCTCTCAAGTCTACATTCTTCCTCCTCAGCAGAGGACTGTGGAAGGCCCCAAGACAGGTGGTGTTTTCTAGGTAGCACCTGTTCAACTTACTAATAGCCCTGGAGGTACTATTCAGAGAAGAAAATAACATCCTCTGGTCTTGCCTTGC
The DNA here is from genome assembly GCF_001522545.3 of Parus major. Taxonomy (NCBI): domain Eukaryota; kingdom Metazoa; phylum Chordata; class Aves; order Passeriformes; family Paridae; genus Parus; species Parus major. The sequence continues at coordinate 64,702,715 of NC_031770.1, read as the reverse complement.
CATTGACAGTCAGAGGCCTCATCTGGAATTGGCTTGCAGGGGATAGGAGACAGACCAAGTTTCAGTTCCTGCCATACTTGTAGTGGCTTTGCATCATGATGATTGTGATCCACACAAGGACCTGAACTTGTGTATGCCCACACCCATGCTGCTGCCAGTACTATCAAACTTAGCCTCTTGCTCCATTTTTCCCATGAAACTGTTCAAGCCAGTATATTTTAATTTTTTTCCCAATACAATGTGTTTATTTGGGGTTTTTCAACTTTAATGCAATGTAACAGTACAATGGGATTCTTACTTCAGGGAGCCCTGCTTATGTGAGCAGTGCTTGTCTCAAATACATCAGCATGATTACACAGGCCCTGGTGTTGTGCAGTGCATCCTATTCAGCCATCACTCTGTATCCTTCCAGAAATCCTGAAACTTCTTGTCCTCCTCCTGCATCCACTGCTGTGCCAGGACTCCCCTTTGTGGAAATGGTGGGCCAGGGTCTTGGGGTTTTTCTTGGGTGACATTCCTCCAGATCCCAGTGGGACTGTACTGGGAGGCTGATGGAGGCTGGGAGCAGATAGCCTGCTGCAATGGCAGAAAGCTGAGCGTGTTCTCCAGCTGCAGGGCCTTGAAGCCCAGCAGAATGATAGATAACAGCTTCTTTACCTCTGCTGGCAATGCAAGGAAGAAACTTCCTCTTGTTTGATACCCCCTGAGTTCTCACTACCAAAACCCCTGGGTTCTCACCACTTTGGGGCCACCAGACACATCTGGCAGGAGCCACCGTGATGCATGGTGGCAGCTGCTGCTGCCACTTGTGTCACTGCTGCCAGCCATGGCCCCGCTTCACTCCATGGGGTGGCTTTAGCACAGAGCCCTGCAGCATTGTGCTGGCTCCATCTGCCCCAGGAAACAATTTTATTTTATCTTTGTCCTTTTAATTCTTTGACTTTTGTGAAGCACTAGTTGTCTCTTTTCCCCTGCTTCCTGTGTGGCTGCTGTTCCCTTCACCTGCAGCTTCCCCTTCTTTCTTCTCCCCAGCCTGGCTGCTTCTTTTTCTTGCCCTTGTCACAGAGGAAGATATTCTTAGGCAAGGGTCAGATGCTCAGGTCTCTTGGGGAAAGTACTTCAGGGTTATGAGACTGAAATAGCACAGTGGCTTTTGGTGCCTGCTGGGAGAAGTCACTAGCCTGTGTCCTCTTCCTCCAACTTGTTTGGGCTTTCATGGAGTTGTTTGGCCCTACTTAAAGTGTGTAGGCTTGAAGGGGCTCTGAAAAGCAAAAGTGTGCTGGGTCTGTTTTCCCATGGCTTTAATCTGTTTAGAATGTCTTATAAAAGCAAGGGGTCTGATTAAAAATAAAAGCAAACTTACATTAAGATTTGATTTTTTGTGACTGAAATTGTTTGATGTGGCAGCCATTGGATTGCAAATGATGTCTTTGTGGCAGCAGCCTCATTTGTCATCACGTGCAGGGCTTTGCAGTCCTGTGCTGGCTTTGTCTGCTCAGGGCTATGGATCTTCCAGCTGCAGAGAAAATCAGGTGAGGCACAGCACCTCTTCTTGTGGAAGAGCAGTTTTAACATAACAGGGTATACATAAAATCAGCTATTTGCAGCTGGAAAGATTAATGCTGTAATGGGATAATTACAGTTATTGTATGTGTGGTGTGGACAAAGCAAAAAAAGCTTCTTTAGTTTTAACCCATGTTCTGACATGCAGTCCCTGCCTTTAGAGCAAGGTGTTTTCCAGGTTTGCTTCTGGTTTTCCCCCTTGGGTACAAACACTAGCCCTTTGTCAGGAGACCTGGACTATTTAATGAAAAACCAGGAAAGTTGTTTATAAATTATTCTAATTTGTATTGTGAATACTGGCTGGCAAGGAGAGCAAGAGGCTAGAAAGGCCATGGAAGGTATGGAAGAGTCTCTTCCATCTCTCACTGCAAGCTCAGAAAAACATAAAAGGGCAATGTAATTGGGATGCTGTTGAATTATGTATAATATTGGCATCAAGTTCTCTATCAGTTTAATTTTGGTAGTGCTTTCTTTCTTGCCAACAGAATTGTCTCTGTAAATAAGCTGCCTCCTTGTTTGCTTGCATGGCCTGATTATATACAATTATCACTTGACTGCTGTGACTTTTTAGATTAGTAGTGAGCTCAGATGGGTAGGTGTTCTTGGATTTCATCTGAAATATTCATTGCTTTAAGTGACCACATAAACACACGTGGTTCAACCCCAAAAACCAGGAAAAGCCATTGTGCTGACAGCTTCACTGCCTTCCTTCAGCTTCTCACCACTGGAGTCACTTTCCACAGTAGGAGTGACCTCCATGGTTTCAAATAGAAGGTACCCTCTCAACAGAGGTAAAATTGAGAGTATTCTATAAACATAGTATTTCTGGAGCTGGTTGACCTGGTAACAGTAAAACAAACCTGGGGAGAAGGTTTTGTCCAGCCTCAGATCCAGCTGTGTCTGCAAGAGCATTTTTTTTTTCCTACTTTGCAGCATATCCACATCCTCCTTAACTTGTGGAAACCTCTGTTCCATGCTTCAGCTCCACATCTCTGAGGTTTTGTTATCTTTACTGCTTCAGAGATGGAACACATTTTTCTCCCTTGTCAGAGGGAAATAGCCATCTACAAATGCAGTGGTCTGGCTGTGATATGATACACTAATATGTGTATTCATAAACCCAGATAAACTAGATTGGGATTCATATTTTGGGTTACAGAAATTTTCTGCAGACTATTATTTGAATGAAGAGACAAGAGTTGGCAAATTAATGTTAGCTGCAGTTAATGAATCTGAAATTTTAGTTTTAAATATTTGAAAAAGGTTGTCTTTAGCATACAGAAAATAAAGATCAATGTGGAGTATGTTAGAAAAACATGTGTTTTATAGTGAGACTGCCAGTGTTTGGCCCTATAGAGCTTGGAAAAGTAAACACTTCCATTTTATGTAGTGTCTGAAGAAGGTAAAAGAATCAGAATGCAATTCCCAAGTGCTTTGTTTTCCACATGGGGTGGTGTAGCAGACTCATGAAAATTAGCTTCATCACAAAATTTGCCTGTTTACCATGTGCTATAGTAATAAACTTAACACAAGATTTATTAACTTCCTAAATAAAATACTACTTCTCTATATTTTGAGTTGAATAAAAATTATCCTCAAAATGTCTTGAAAGAGATTTGTACCCTCCAGTATGTGAAAGATTTAGCCCCCAAAAGCTCCTTAGTTTTTAATTAACTTTTCTCCTTGCTCCCTTTGCTACAAGTTTTGTGATACCATATTTTTCTGTGAAGTCCCGGCTCTGTGTGCTCTTAGAAAAATAGGTTATATTTATTTTCTGGTTAGGGACATTGAAGGATGTGAACTAACATGTACTAACCAACCTTATATGCTACTTATTTTTATTTTTAAGGGACAAAATCTGAAAGTCTTACTTCTTCCTGTGCTGTAGCAGAAGGCTTTTGGGGCATCTCAAAAAAGACATAATTGAAACTAATAGGATAGATACAGAAAGTAGGTAGTAGGAAACATGATTCGATGGAGGTATCTATTTGTATGTGGACTAATCTTTCAGACGAAGAGGTATTATCCAAACTAAATCACAGAAAGCCCTCCCAAACCCATTTGGAGGAAATAATTCTCTGCTGATGGGAGGAAGAGAGAAGTACAAATGATATAAAACATCCTTTGTAGCTCTGATATCGACATTTTTTTTAGCTCTTTGTCAAAACTGACATTTCAGAGTTATTAAAGAGAGGGATGAAGGATTTGTATAAGAAGCATCAGGTCTAAATGTGACTGTGGCGGGCTATTTTCTGTTTCCCATGGCACAGGAGTGTAATTTGTCACAGGCAGGCAGGTACAAGACCCTGAGCAGTGGGCTCTGGTTGTCCCCAGACAGAGGGGACCTCCCTGCCTTTCCCTGGAGCAGTGACAGGAGTCAGGGTGTCATCCCAGGCCGGGCTGGCTGCCCCTGCAGGGCTTTCCCGTGCGGGGGCAGAGC
>NC_031770.1:64634615-64698532 GCF_001522545.3 Parus major | reverse complement strand
GTGCTGGGTCCCCCGCTGCCCTCCTCTGTGGCACCTGAGCTGGGATGGAAGCCTCAATGAGTGCCCCTGCGCTAGGCAACGCGGGGAACAGCGCCTGGAATCCGCTGCCTGCATTGATAAAACCCCAGCCCGAAAGAACGATGATGCTTTTGTGCGAGTGCATCCAGGCCTCCGCAGAGGGCTGGCCGCCGCCAAACCCCGCTGCCCCGGTCCTCTGCCGCTTCATCTGGGCTGCCGGGAAGTTCCCTCATAGGGCTTGCTCTGGGGCTTGAAATCTCTCGTGTTCAAGTAATGTAGCCTGACAAAACATTGCATGAACTCAGGGCTTGAGGACTTTTCCACAGAGTTGAGAGCATTGGGAAGCAGAAACAGAGCAGAAACCTGCTGCATGAGGAAGTGAAACAGCATTTTGTAGCTGTTTGAAAGATTAAAAAAGACCCCAACAGCCTACCAGACAAGAAGTAGTGTGTTGTTTGTTTTTTTTTTACCCCCAAACACAAGTGTGAAACAATGGCAATTTCCTAGTAGCCAGACAATAAATGAACTGAGTGTGAGGCATGTGTTTCTTCCTACCAGCCTGAGAGCAAATATTGCATCTAGAACAAATGGGTGAAATTTGACTGAATTAGCAGAGAAGCACTGTCTTGAGGTCTCACCTTCCCTACTGTAATCATTATTTCTTATGGAAGCCCCAGTTGCGCTCCAAGGCTGTGAATGAGTGGCATTTTTCTTCCAAAGCAAATAATCCAACTGCTTGTCTATGAATGGAGAATTGCATGTCTTTCAAATTACCACCCCATCTCTGAACACATGATGACTTTCTGAGATTTACAAGTGGAAATCTTAAATTAGTTTGTGATTTAAATGGAATTTTAAATTTTATTCCTTCGAGACTTCTCTGGCTGCTTCTTTTTCATGTGCTAAGCAGAAAAATAATGCAGTTTGCATCTTTTTTTTCCTTCCCTTTTTGTTCTTTCTTTTTTTCCTCCACTGTTGTAGGGTCTGAATCCATGATGCTTTGACCTTCAGCCTTGTGTTGCTGATGGATAGAGGAGGCTTGTAGACTTTTTTTTGCTGTTGTAGATATAGAACTGCTGTGTAGAGTATACATCTTCATGCTGGAAGAGAGGAGGAACACTTTAGTTCCCCCAAGACTAACCAAAGCAAAAAAAGGTGGAGAATAAGCATAAAGGAAGGTCCATTTTGTTTGCTCTCTCAAGATGCCAGCTGTGGTGCAGCCATCAGTTTTACTATCCTTTTCTTGGTGAAAATGTTGTGGTTTTCACCTAAGCAAGTTCAGCTACCTGAAGGAGACTTGTCACGATCAGGAACATGAGTTATACCTGTAAGCTGCAAAGTACTGAAAGCTGAATAATTTTCATGGATTAAATGCCAGTGTGATTTTTTTGTTTTGTTTTGTTTTAAATTTATGTACTCTAAGCTCTGTGTTGAGGTGCATTTTTAAATAAATGCATGTGCCTTCCCCTCTTCTTTGTGGAAAATGAGAAGTGACCTGAGAAGTAATTTTTTTTAATGGCTTAAGTTAGATGGGATGCATTCCACTCCTAAGTTAATAGGTTGCTCATGTCTTTTGGGGGGAATCAAAAATCCTTGACAAATGCTACTTGATGAGACTCAGTCTACTTCCTCCCCAACACATACACAAGGTATAACCTGTGTTATGCAGGAAAGCCCTAAAGTTGAATGGAAATGCTCCCAGACACACACACACACCCCTCGCTGTCTGGGAACAGCTGAGTGGTGCCTAGAGCAAGGTTTTGTTGCAATAGCTAGAATATGCTTCCTTCTGTGCTATTTCAGTTGAGGAAAAGCACCTTGTTGGCTTTAGCAGGAGTAGGAAAGGGTGAAACGATGCTGGCAAGAGCATAGGAAATGAGAAAGAAGATTGGTGTTTTTATAAAACCTTTTAATTGATTTTAATGTGTTGCTTTTAATGGCAGCATTTAAAAGCCTTTTAGTAAATAATCTCCTCAGTACAGCCATTTATTTGGAGAAGAGAAATCTCCATGAGAGATTTTTAAACGACAGTGCTTCATGCCACAGGTAAATCAACTAAATGGTGTTTTAAATACCCATTGATTTCCTTCTTTCAGCCCCTATACTTCTGCTATATTTCATGCTGCCTTGCTGTGTGATGATATTGGGCTGTTATACAGCTAATACAATCTTACTGCTCTGAACAGCAAAAATAAACCCATGTTTTGCCTCATACTTGGAGATCATACTGGATCTTTCCAGTGCTGGTGAGTGAGTTACTGGGGAAAGCTAGCAGATGTAATACTTGTTGTTAATAGGCAATGTGTTCCTTCAGATTTAATTTCTGTCAATTTTAGGTAAGTTAAGGTGAGTGCCTGTGTTATGGAGAAGCAGCAGTGAGTACTAAACTTACAACACTTAATAATTCTTGTAGTTTTAATGGGGGTCTCCCACCAACAGAGCCCTTTAGAGCTTTCAGTGAGACCTTAATACTGAGTTGGTGTGGAGGCTGAGCAACACCATCCACTTCTTTTTGGTGAAAACTTGCTGTAATTTGGCCAAGAGTCACATGTCCAAAAAAAAAAAACCACAAATCACAATGAGATGTGCTACAACACAGCTTGTGTCTGATACCATGCCAGACTTAAGTGTCCATCTAGTAACACACAGATATATCTTCTGCTTGGAAGTGTGGTACCATAAATGACATCACAAGAGTACAAAAATACATTCAGATTTCCCATAGGTAAATAAAAGGGGGGAGGGATTTTTAACAACACATATGATAACATTTTCTGTGATATGAAAGTACAATCCTTTAGCCTGCTAATGTAAAGTCTAGTATCTTGGAAATAAGCAGCAAAGTTGCATAAAGAGGATGGGTGCTGTACAAAATGGCTAGATAAAATTAATTCAGCGACTAGAAAAATAAGGCACAAATCTTTACCTCAATGACTTTGCAGTAATTACCCTCAGCTACTGCCTGCTAAATCTTGGTTAGATCTTAATTGACATAGTCAATTATAAAACTATAAATTTGGGAGAGGAAATATCTCCCTTGTCTTTAGCTGCAATAATGTAGCTAATTCTAATAACGGTTTGTTATCTCGCCAAATACGTTTAGCAAAAGATTTTTCTAATAGTTTAATGTCCCTACAAGAAAAAAAGAGTATTCACAATCTCTGAAGAATATAAAACATCCAGTCGATAAGTTACTCAAATTAATCCTGTCAGTTGTGGAGAGGGGTTGGGTCTCCTGCTCTCTGACACAGTAGTAGCTGCAAATCTTGATAGCTAAAATAAGAAAGCAGTGCAAAACCTGAGCTGTGAGTTGGTAATGATGCTTCTTTTAGATCTTGAGCAATTTGGTCTTCTCTGGACTCTTATTATGTCCCATTACAAGTTTTCCAGGTTTACAAACTGGTTTTTCTTTAATCCTTGTTTTAAAATAAAACCAAACACCAACCAGACACAGAAATGACAATGCTAAAAAAAACAAACATGAAATTTAATGAGGAAGTTAAAAGCCTTGTTTAAAAATTTCCACAGTAGTCCTGTAAAATGTAGCTGTTACCCTCCAGAATATTTAGAGCAGCAGTTTCTATCTTTAACAGAATTAAGCACTATTTTGTCCCCAGAGGGGCGTGCTGCTACCAACAGCTTTGAAACCTTTCCTTGGAACTTCTCTACTGTGGGGTGCTTGCTGCATGTTTTGAGAAAAGAGGGACAACAGATCAGGCTATTTTCTAGGTTGTCTAAATGTTCGAAGTAAAAAGTTGTGATTTCCCCCACCACACTCCTCCCCCAAGGAGGGAACTGTAACTCAACCCACTTGTTGGCTCTTCTCCACTGAATACAGATCATATGGTGTAAATCTTACTGGAAGGGAAGTTGTCATTTATTATAAACACATTTCTCTGAAGGGAGTAACTAGTGAACTGTGGACACCTGGATGTACTGAGTGCGTGACTAAACACGTCTCTGTGTGCCTGCATACAAATTTTGGGTACTTTAAAGATCACACAGCAAGCCTAAATAATCCACTGTATCATTTTGGGGATCAGCATTCCCCAGAGGAGGTTTTACAAGATGAAACTGGCTGCTGCTTCCATCTGCACTCTATGTGCATGTGTTTTAGAGTGCCTTCTCCAGGCTGATGTCTCCAAGTGGCAGCCAGATGTGGCTTTGAACTACTCCCCTGCTCTTTATGTCCTTTGGTTTTGACTCTTGTGAATCAACACATGGTTCAAAGTTTGCAAGTCCCCTGCTGCCAGGTTTCAGTGCTGGTGTATGAAGTTCAATTCCTGCCAACAGAAGCCCACCTGCAGTGCTGATCAGGAGAGCTGTCAGTGCTGGTAACTGATGCTGGGATATGAGCAGGCCTGCGCTGGTACTGATAGAGCAAGCCAGCGGTGGGCACCTGTGAGCAGTGTCCCTAGAAAAGCAGTAAACTGAGTGGCCAGAGCTTCTAATGTTAGACACAGGTGGGCTATGGGCTACATTGGATTCTGAATCTGATTTGTGCTTTCAATTTAAAATAATGTTGCTACAGCTGCTTTTTTCTTCTTTTCATTTTTCCTTTTTAAATCTTGAAGGGCTACGTAGGAGAACAGAGATTCTTTTTACTGAAGTTGGCATCACCCTTTTTCCCCCTGCTTTTCTACGTGATTTTATACAACAACCACAGCTGACTTTCACGTGAACTGGACAGAAGCAGGAAGAAATTCTGTTTCTGGCATTATTAGCTGACTTCTTGGCATGGGAAAATAAGAGTGTGCAGACCGCTAACACAGGCAGTATTTCTTGAGATGAGTTTAAACAGGAGCAGCATCTGATGAAGTGGAAAAATGAGCTTTTCTGTTCCTAAGGTTTCATACTTTCTAGAGCAAGGCAGGAAGTGTTCTTTTCCAGTGAGAAAGGAAATAGGAGGGAGGCTGGTGAAGTGATATGCATGCTGACAGAGGAATAAAAACCAAATGATACTTCCAAAAAACATTATAGACCCCAAAGTATATCTTTGTGGATTTTTTTTGGTAGAAGTGATTTACTCACTTTGATGCTGTTCAAATGCAAAAGACGACCACATCAAAACCTGTGATCTGAAAGAACAATTTTCTTTCCCTCATTGGTTCTTGTGTTTAATTTTAATGTTCGGTTATGTGTTTTGTACCAGAGAAGATAGAATTTGAACTTTGTAAGTAAGGACCATGTGTGCAGGAAGCATTTGCCATATTGCAGTAGTTGTCAGTAATAAATACAGTATTCCTAGAAACCTTTTTCAACCAGATGTGTCTCTGCCTATCCAGTATCATTCCACTACTTGTTTCTCCAGTGAGTTCTCCAAAGACATGTTTTGCTGTGGCTGAAGTGATGCTGAATGCTTTAATTTAGCTTTAAAGCTGCTAGGCATTGAGGTTGCTTGGTCTGTAGCTAATGCAGGTCTTCAGGCTGCTATAAATCCTGGGGCATCAGGAAAGTCAGCCTGCACCAGAGGGAAACAGTGATTTATTCTCATTGATCCTTTTTCCGATTAGTTAGCCATTTCATAAAAATGTCTAGATACACAGCAGCATTGGCTCCCTGGGTTAGTAGCTAATTATAAAATGCCCTGCAGTTCTCTTTTAAAGCAAAATGAATTTAAAGCATATATGTCTTCTTTTTTGTGCAGGTAAGAGTTTAAAGTGCATTTGGTTTCAGGAGCACCTGAAGAGACGTGCAGAGGCAGCACAACTTGTGCTGTGGGGCAGGCAGCTGTCAAGGGGTGCAGGTCCCATCACCTGGATAATAGCTCAGGGCAGGGTCTGAGTCGGTATCTGGTGTTTCTTTGTGCATTTTAGATTTTATTAATTGTAATTTGAAGCAGCAGCCTTTTCCTTGGCTTTAGTGGGATTGAGTTCAGGTACAGTGTGATTTGCTCTTTCAGTGGTGATTGAAGCATAGGAAGAAGTGATTCAGTGCCCAGGGTCTAGCTAGGCCATGTTGCAGCTGCTGGATGTCCCTCTGTCGGGATGCTAATAAATAAGAGTGGGTCAGTCACTTAGGCTCTTGCTTTGTCAGAGAAAACCCCACCTGCTGAGAGAGAAGATTTTCTAGTGGACAGTGAGGAGAACATTCCCTGCGGTTCCTCCCTGCTCAGCAGTAGGGTGAATGTTATATGGGGCATCATGTTCCATCTCTGGTTTTCTTTCAAATATTATACCTTTTGGTTGCCTTGTGAACTCCTGGTCCTGACCTGCTTTCTATGTGGTTTTTTTTCCCCCTGTCTTTGTGCCTGGCTTTCTGCTTCTCCCTAGGTTCTCTGGTCCCTTCTGTCATGCTTCTTAATCACCTTGTTATTTTCATGCTTCCTTCAAGCTTCTCTCCTTTCAGTTAACAAGTTTCTCATATCTTGTTGCTCTCATACTTCTATTTGTCTCTTTGCTTTACCAAAACCAAGCTGTTTTAAGAATAATAATAATAATTTCTAAATAAAAACCAAAGAACAGTCAGTCTCTTGCAGATTTCACCTAACTTCAGTGCATTTAAAATGCACACAGAGGTATTCTAAGCTACACTTTCTGTTTTTGACAGCTGTAGCTTCTAACTCTGCAGGTGAGAACAATAAATCATTTTTTTCATTTGTCCTAGTGATAAATGTAATCCCTGCTCCCATTTGGGAGCATTCAGAGGCCACCAGCAGTAGCTACAGCTGTCTCCCAGCTTGTGTTCCTCTGCTGTGTTAAAAACTGTTTATATTTTTAATCATTGATGTGAAGTAGGGTTACTCAAGATTTTATTGTTTGTAATTTATTGATTTGATGGAAAGGTTTCTGAAGGAGGATCTCTCCATAAATGTGTAGAACTTCACTAAAATTCTGTACACAGTGCTCACACATACAGGATTTACATCATTTTCTCTAAATGTAGGAAGGAAAATGAAAACAAGTTAATATTGCTGAATGCTGCTTAAGCGTAACAGGATGCACCTCTATGTTCTTACTGAAGCTGGATTTTGGCCAAGACACTCCAAGCCAATAGACTACTGAAGCCCCAAACTGTATGGCTTCTTTAATGATCATAAGTAATTGGGAGATTTTGTATTTGCATTTTATCTGGGAGGCAAGTGTTAGAAATAGGTGTAACCAACTGTCACATAATCCAGCTTAGAAGAATGCTGCCTTTCCAGCTGCATGGATGCCTTGCTGGCTGGAGGCTTTTTCTGCACATTAAAAAACAAAACAAAACCAAAACACCACCTGCCAATAGCATATGAAAAGACTTCAGTGTCTTTAATCTCCTAGCTGTCTTAAACTGTATTTTAGGGACTATCTGGTAGAAATAATTGGATTTTTTCCCCCTAAATACACACTGAAGTGTATGCAAAAGCTGATTTTACATTGATACAAGCTGCTTGTGAACCTCTGGCCTTATTTTTTAACCCGGAGGTGAAAATGGTGTATTAAGTGTGTGTTCCCATAGTGTTCCTTTGGCTCGAATTTTCCTTTTACTACCAAGATGTTTCATTGATACATGTTTCAAATGCACATCAATTTTCTGTCAAAGACTGTGGTGAGAAGGAGAAACAATAGATTTTGCATGGTTATGGGTTTATACATCTTCCATCTTGCAGTTCTGGGAATTTATTGTATTTCCTAGATTTTATTTTTTCTTACTGTCTTTTTTTTAGGCTTATTTGAATGAAAAAAAAATCTGGAGAACTACAGTGTGTGTATACATAACATAATAGAGAGAAAACTCAGTATTTGATGGAGATCCAGTTTAGCTTATTTTCTCTGCATTGGAGTCACCTTTGTACCTTTGCATTGCTCTGGCTTTACAAACAGTAAGAATAGCCTCAAATCTTCAAATTAGCTTTTTAAAGACATCAATTTATTTAATTCTTTCCTTATGTAGTAGAAGTATAACTTTTATTCTTCAGAAAGCAGCAGTAGTTTTCAGTCTAAATACTTGGATTGTCTGCTTTTCTTTCATAAGGTCTTGTTGGCTCAAGAATGCTTATGTATTCATAATTTTATTTTTATTTGCAGGATAAAATTCCTTCATAACATTCAACTACAAATTAACTTATCTGTGACATAAATTTGCTTTGTTATATGGTTATCTCTTTGCAAATTTTGGGCCTGGCTGTGACTAAACTGAAGTAATACAGAAAAAGCCTGGATTTGGTGGGAAGTTGGGTATTTCCCAGCTTCTTTGTGTAAATTGAGAAATGGCCTTACTAACTACTTCAAGAATATATACTACAACAGCATATATGAATTTTGGTTTTGTCTGTATTTAATTTTACTGCTTGTTTTTAATAAACTGTAGTACTAATGGCTAATTATGTAACTACTGAAAAGAAGACATATGAAGGGATTGATTTGCTTTTCTGTAGCAATGCAGAATCCTATGTGTCTGGCTTTGATGAGTATGTAGCACCCCTCTTCATACTAAGGGATTATCCACTTACTTTTAGAAATGCAGGTATATCTCCTTTATATTATAACCAGGTGTACCTAAGACTCCCTGACCTTAGGACTGTCCTGTAGCTCCCTGTCACACTCCTCCTGTGGATGCCCATATTATTTGAACTCTGCTCCACTGCTTCAACTCAAGCTCTGTTTGCTCTGACTAGCACAGGGCATGGAAAGGAGAAGAAGGGGAAGATAAGGGTGTTTTTTTAAGCAGGCAGTGCTTCCACAAGGCTGAATGTACATTGGAATGGCTCTGAAGGTGTGTTGGTTGGGGCTGCTGCCTCTGCCTGTGGTGGGGGCCTGGCATTTGTCCCCTTGGCATGATGCTCGTTTCTGCCCTGGGGTGATGTCTTTCCTGGCCTTCCCTCACATGTAGAGAGGATGTGATGTAGAAGACAGGAAGAAACTTTTTTTTTTCTTCTAGGATGAGGGTGAGTCTGAGATAGACTATGCTGCTCAAAGGTGATAATGTTTTGGGCAGATTTGTGGGAAAATGACAAATCAGAAAATATGGGTGAGTGTGGGAAAGGAGAAGAATCCAACAGCAGGAAGGAGGAGATGGACACTGGGCACAGAGCAAGGGTAAGAGTATAGGAGGAGTTATGTATTCCAGATGTGGGCAGAAGCATGGCATGGCAGTACTGTTGTCCAGGTCTGGAAGAGGACATGATTTTTCTGGATCTCATCACTGCTGAGCTTCCATCTAACTTGAAATCTCATGGCAGAGAGCGTTTTCTCTTTGCAGTGGTGATCCGTCAAGAGAATGACAACAATTTCAGTAACTTCTTTAGCCCAGATGGCAGATGAGTAAGTTCCCACTGTGCCAGTAAACCTTAGCAGCATAGCAGGATGGTCAGTAAAGACATTTTAGGTTTGCAGTTTGTTATTGGAAATTTAATGACTAATTGCAAACACTCACAAGAGAGGAAACTTCACATGTTACAGTTACTTATGAAGGCGATCTCAGTTGCCAGAATGAGTGACCCGTAAATGCTGAATTTGCTTCCCCTTTCTAGAGCAGAGCCTCTGATAATACTGGCATGTGCTGCAAGTTCTCTACCCTGTCAGTAAGTAGAAGGATTTGCTCAGGACCACTTTGGGTACTGTGCTACAGCTTTGTGGTGGCTGCCGCCTTTTCAACCCAGTCCACGGATCAGAAACTGGAAAACAGATGCAGCAAAGGAGGGAATTTCAGGGTGACAGAGGAATACTTGGCAGTTTGGACTGCCATGGGCTGCCTTGAAGGATGAGTCATGCAGGATTCAAAGTGACAAGCATTCAAGTACTTATGGATTTAGTGTTTTAGCTTGTAATGTTAAATACAGAGTCAGGGTGGACATCTGTTAGGCTATCAAAACTTGTGTTCGGGCAAAGCTGCTGCTTAAGAATCTGACCAGAGTGAATGTGAAAAAAAGAAAAAGTGCCTTCAAGACATGGAAAGTTAGCTTAGGCAATCAATAATGAAGCATCTTTGAAGTTTCTAAAACCATGGAGATTAATTTCCTAACAGAAGAGAATTTCTGTGCCACTTGTGACAATATCTAGTATTGAAAGATAATGAGAATTTTTTATCCTTTGATCAAATTTTAATAATACTGTGGGTCAGCACATAAGCCTGTTACACTGTTAGGTCTCCAGAACCTCTCTGGGCAACCTGTTCCAGTGTTGGAATAAGTGTCTCTTGCAGTAAAGTTGTTGTAAGATGCTTGAGTAGGAGCTCACCTCCCCTTTTCCTGCCAGTGGGCACCAGGGAGAAGAGCTGGGCTGCAGCTGCTTGCCAGTGGGGTTGTGCCATTCACACTGCTGGTTTCAGCACACTGACTGAAATATGTGTTGCTGTTTTCTCTTTTAGTGGTGATTCAAATTCAGTCTTGTCACTTTTAACCGCTCTCCATCTCCTGTATTAACAGGGATACACCATTTGGAAAGGTTTCTGTATTGTCAAACAGGTTACAGGATTTCAAGGGCAAGTACAGAATTTTTTTGATTTCATGAAAAAGCATTTGTTTTCATCTGAACATCTGAAAAGTTACTTGATTCCTTCAGAAAAAAATAGTAAGGTTTACTATTTTAATTACTATTTTAAAAGAGTCCTTTTCTGTTGAAATGGTGGCTTTTTGAGTTGCTTTTTGGAGTCAAATATTGATGGTGCACAAAGGTGAAATAGTTTTGTACTGATGCAGGTTAACACATCCTGTGTAAGAAGTCTTGTTGGTTTGTTTTGTGGTTTTTTTTTTTTTTTTGTGAAGCACTCATTAAGGCAACTACTCTCCACTTAATTAAAAAAAAATAAAAACTCCAAGAAAAATTATGTCTCATGCAGTGTATCAGGATCGTGACATGAAGGCAGGTGAGCTCCATCCTGTGAGGTGCAGGCTCTTAGGTCTTCCCTCAGCAGAACACTTTATTTTGTGCCAGGCTGTGATTAGTAAGTAGCACACACTGCCATGCTCTGCTTGAGAGGGGTCAGGCACTCAGCATCTCACCTGTATCAAGCCCAAGAATGTGCTGCATATTAGAGGGGAAAAAACTACATTGTAGTCTAAAATTACTACCTTTTTGCAGGTCATATTTGCTCTCCTTATTCCCTTTCAGGTCTCTCTGGTACCTGATATTATTCAGTGGTGGTAGATAGAGAGGTTTGCTGGACAATTGCAATGCTTTTATAGAAAGAATCATTCTGTGATTTCAGATTGCTCAAAGCTTTTTCCCTTCACTGAACTTATTGGGGGGAAGGGAATCTAAATGTATGAGGGCAGAAATAATTTCCCTTTTCTTTTACAATTGCACCCATGATGTCAGCTGCTGCTAGTAATGTAGAGTGATAAATTGACATTGAACTTGAACAGAATTCATGGCGTGCTAGAGACAATAAGAACCTCTGAGGAAATAATTATTTTGCTGCCAGGAGCTCATGCATCTCAAATTGGTTGGTGCAGGGACTTTAGAGAGGCCTGCCTGCCTATTGACTGGAATTGAGAGCTGGTGCTGCCAGCTCTGTGTTAGTGCAGGAACTCAGGCTTTGTGGTTTGCTCATAGCATGTCAGAGAAAAGAAAAGAGAGTGACAAAGGTCTGATGTTGCCCACTTTTGCTTGCTTGCTTGCAGGGAGAGGCAGAAAACCAAGTTCAGTAATATGTTTTTTTTCCTGTGAATATAGGACCTTGATACCCTCACAGAAGTACTTAACTACAGACACTTGGTTATAGCACGATTCCTAATGAGTGGGAGGTCAGCTGCACACTGCAGCCACTAGAATTCAATTTAGTGTTCACGGGCTCAATCGATTTGGGGAGGGCAGAGTCCCTCTGATCAGGTGACAGTTGTTACCCATTTGGGTCACAATAATTAAATTTCCCATGAAAATAATTAGGTTGCATTGTACACAACACTTTGCTGGGTGTGCTTTTTTTTATTATTATTTTTTTTGGGGGGGCAGATTCAACTAAAAAGCCCAACCATGNGGGGTGGCAGATTCAACTAAAAAGCCCAACCATGCAGTACTCTTCCTCCCCTCATTAAAGTCAGTTTGAATGTTGAGGATGCTCCATGATGGCCTATAATTAAGCTCTTGCTTTTCATTAGAATAAAACATAAATAACAATCTGGCACTGAATTCCTGTTGACTTTCACTGAGAGTCAGGCATCTTGATGTCTTTTCTGACTTTGAAAATGTAACTCTTTATTCATAGGTCATGTTCTTGCAGAGAAATAATCTTTCAGTATGTATTTCAGTTTTCCTAAAAGTTTTAGTACCTGCAAGGGACAAAAAAAGATAACTTCCCAAAGTTTGTAGCTTTCTTATATCTCAAAAAGACTTTTCATTTGAATTTTGACCTCTTAATTCAGGATGTGTTAATTTGTATAGGTCATAAATTTTGGAAGGTTATAAATTAGTGTACTTAATCCCTATCAAAATAACAAGTTTACAATATACAAGCATGCATTTTAAAAGAATAGTTTGGGTTGGAAGTGGCCTCTAAAGGCACCATCTGGTCCAACTCACCTGCAATGAGCAGGAACATCATCAACTACATCACTTTATTCTGAACTGCTCCTGTAATATGCAATAAGAGATCCTTGCTGTCATCTTGGCTCCTGACTTGGGCTTGGCTACAACTAACAAACCTCCAAAATGTGGGACAAGCAAAATTAAATTTTCATCTGTGAAAATCAACATCATGTCTTCAATAACAATAGCTTTTAATAACAGTTAGTGTTACAGTCCTGTGTTTTTCCAGCAGGCTATTTTTAACAATGAAATTTTCAGACATCCAGTGTGGTGTGAAACAGTAGCTTGGACAAATAAGCTTGATGTTATCTACTGAAATGTGGTTGAAAGCTCTGTCTGAACCCCCAAAGGGTTGTCTCCTCTGATGTTTATTACTTTGATAGTCGTAGTTTTTCAGGCTATATTCTGTCTATATTTGGTTTATTTGGTCCCCACCATTATGGTGTTACACTGGTTAGAACTAACTTTTTGGGGTCTTTTTTAGGCATGTAGCAGTATAAAATTAAATGTCATTGATATATTCAGTGGTGGTGCTTTTGTTGTAACAATTGAAGGTAGTCTCTGGAGCAATAAAAAAAAAATCTTCCAGTAACATCTGGGTCAGGAGAGTACCACATGTTTAATCACTGACCAGAGCTCTTTGCTTTGTTTGGTGCTTTCAGGCAAGAAGCTTGTGTTCAGTATCTTTCTTCCCTTTCTTCATGGTTCTGAAATCTTTGAAAATGGAGATATTAATAGTTTGTTTACTAAGGTAAACATTATAGCTAAACTAAATAGTAAATATTTACATAGGCCAGTCATTGGGGGAAGAAGGCTTTGATGCTACCTGTGCTGCAGGGCAGCACTTCTGTCACTAGAAAGTTTCAGTGTGTCCTATCCATTTTTTTCAGCTGAAGTTAGAGTTTGTAAAGCAATCTCTTAGTATTGCTTGGAAGTCTGTGCAGTATGTGGTGGCTTGATTTTAATATGTACAGCTCCATGCAAACACCCAGGAGGGAATTCAGAACCAGGAGAGTTTTAGTCACCAGAGGATAATAAGCAGAGAGAAAATAAGGGCTTAAGTATTATGTACATTGCTTGGGTTGATGCAGTAGTTATAACCCCTTCTCTTTTCCTTTTAGCAGCATCCCATGTAATGCCAAAGTCATAAAATGGTCCATAAAATAGAAAGGTGAAAGGGTTCCTTGTCCTATATAATTACTAGACCTTAGCTCCTGTTCACTTACTTCCATTTTAGGAATGCTTTGGCTCTGGTTCCCTGCACATGTTCTTTAATGAATTGCTGGCATTTATACTGAAGACAAAAAAGGAGAACACTATCCTTTAAAACTTTTCTTCTATTTTCATTTAATTAGTGCTATTTACAGAAGCAAAGAAAAAATTTTAAAAATCCAAATTGCTAGTTTTTCCTTTTCTGATGTGGTAATAAATGTCTGGGATGCAAAGCACTAACTTCACTGATGCTGATAGGAAATGATTTGTTTGTTAGTTTACTGTTTCTGGGGATCTGTTCTTCAGACTTTGAGATTAAATTTCTCTGTAGTTTTACTGGTGGCAGAATTATAAAGAGCTTTTGCACATTGTACTGACCCATAATTTTGTGCTGTGGTTGCTGGGTTTCTGAGGGAGTGGGAATGGGCTGGATTCTTCTCGTTTTGCAGGGGAGAGACGACGTGTGCTAATATTCAGTTCTTTTTTTTTTTCTCTGTATCAATCAACAAGTGTCAGTGACACAGATAAATAAATGGAAATGAGTCCATAGTTAATCTATGAGATCTGGGTATGATCTGAGTCAAGAAAACCTAACTGGCTTTGTGTTGCAATTAAATTCCAGTTCATCAGATTTTATATATTTATTTTTTTTCAGCAAGAATTTGAGTGTTGTGATTATTACTCAGGCCACCCAGTTACCTGGGAGATGCCTCCTTTTGGGTCCTTGAACCCTCCTTATCTGCAGCAACCTGACCTCAGTCCTTTCCTGAGTGGAGTCAGCCTCATCTTTTCCTCGCATTTTGCTCTCGTTCTGCTGGGGCAGTTTTGATCAGCTGGAGACTGATCATGAGCAGCAGCCCTCAGTCTCTGCTTTGGGGTTTAATATCTGTAGGCAATTTAGGTGTATTTTGGAAGTGCAGCATGCATTGGTGGTGCTGCTAGGTGAAACTACCCCTTCAGCTTGAATCTCCTTGTTTGTTTTGAGATTTGTTCCTGTAAAAAATGTCACCACCATAAATACCGTCTGAGCGCTTTTTCCACAGAGGAATGCAGGTGCAATTTAACGCTAGGGTTGTTCCTGTTTCCCAGTTAGAGACTTTGAAACCCACTTCATTCTTTTCACCAGTTCTGGGCAGAAATTTCAGTTTGAGTAACCAGTAGAGATTGCTATCCATCTGGGAAAGACAGCCAGACACAAACCACATCTTATGAAGCTAAAGGACCCTGTGTATCAAGACTCCAGGAGAAATAGCAACACAAGGTAAGGGTAGGAAAAAAAGAAGGTGGCCACTGAACTAACATGCACAGGAAAGGGCAGAATGAGCACTAGGCAGTTCAGAATGTTGAATGCAGGAAATTTAATGATTATAACATAGCAAAAACTCAGTATATTATTTTGATCATAGAAGATAAATCACCTAGCCAGGTCTCCTTTACAAACAGTTAATGTGAATTATTTTTGCTCCTGGAGTTGTGGGCCTCCAATTTGTATTATGATTGAAGAGCATTAATCATCCTTCTTTGCACAGACTTTATTCCCGAACAAATTCCGGTCGATTAAATTTTGCCCCATTACTGCTTTAAGTAATGACTGTGCTACATTTAGGCTTCATTAGGGGGAGAGTGTTATAATAGCTGAAGTTTTGTGTGGTTTTGGGCAAGCTAGAGTGACCTGAAGGCTTTTGTGTAGTTGACTGTGACAAGTGGCTTGTGCTGCCAATTCAGAAGATGCCAGAAATGAATTTTGGTAGGGAGCCCTGCCATGTAACTTACATGATTACAATAGTATAAACTAGTTTTTAGGGTTTTTTATAGTTTTTACTTATATCTAGTGGCATGGGGAGTTCTATTCTTATCTTCTCTTAAGTGCAATGCAGCTCAAATCAAAAGCAGTGTTAAGCTATCTGGCAGCACAGGTGAATAATAGCTCTGGGTCACTCAGGGCATAATGTCAATTTTACATGTATTTAAACCAGAGCAGACCAGCAGGTGGTATATCCATATCTGCTGCTTCCTTGCCATGCCAGCAGTTAACAGCTGCTCTTGGTGGCTCAGACAGCACATCATCAGTGGTGTATTAAGTGCTGTACTTAAAGCTGACTATCAGGGCTACAGTAGACAGATGTCTGTGTTGTTGTCTGGTTAATGTACATTGTTGTAAGTGGTTTATAATATAAAGGATAGGGTACCTAATGCCTACTGAGATGCATGTAAATGATTGTCTGGATCCCTGATGCTGTTCTGAATGTCCTGTGATGTACATTTTGTCTGACGTGCAGGAAATGCGTTTTTGGATGTTTTTTATAGGAGGTTAATCAATGTGCATGTAGGCTGTGTGCCACATGTAGGCAATTTATGTCTCAAACTTCATTACAATCAATATTTTGTCTCAGACCAGAAGTATCTTGAGACAGCATACTTTTCTTTACATTTATGTCATTATTTTGTTAAACAAAGTTTGTTGAGTGTTATCAGTAACTATTTATTAGTGAGTTTTCCCTTGCCTGACTATTTACTTGGAGGTAAAATAATTTTGCATGTCATCCTATTTCTACAGCTTTAGCCTCTTTGCTGCCTCTTCAGTCAAGCCTGGGATTGTATTTTTGCTTAGCTTTCTCTTGTATAGATGTATTTTGTTAAATGAATTCAGGTATTGCACATGGGCATGCATACATATATGCTCATGCACAGAGTTTTCTGTTAATGCATGTTCTTGTAGACCATGACAATTAATTAATCATCACATCTTCCCCAAATCTGGTTAGATTGGTTTATGGCTATGTGCCATTTAAAAGTGAGAGTCTTCTGTTTTCTGTCTTTTTGAGTTATTGTAATCTAGCTAAAAATTAATCTGAGAATATATACCTATGTACAACACTGATCCTAATGAAATAGCATGTTGTTATACATGTTGTTATTCATAACTGTTTGCATATTCAAAGGTTTTAAAATTTTAATTATCTTTATGGAGATATTATATGCAGTTCCTTATTAAGATATAGAGTGTTACTAGACATTAAATGCTTCAAGTATGTACCAAAATCTCCAGTTGCTAAGAGGAGTCTGTTAGCTGCTTGCTAACTTAGAACTGGGATGAAAACATTGAAACATAAAGATCTTAAAAAGATGCTGGCTGTGCATAAGGAGCTAAGTGCTGAGGTCTGGCTCCTGCTCACTTTACCCCATTGTTGCATAGGAAATGTCTTTCAGTGTTGAGTTTTTCTAATAAGAGCATTGGCTAAATTCAAAGCTTGGCAGATCCCAAGGATCTGAGAAATTGTGACCCAGAGGTTTTCTTTCTCCTGCTCTTTTTTATGTAACCTGTAAAGGGAAGTTCTGGGATTTTTTGGTGGCTGTTGAAATTACCACTTTGAGTTTAAAAGAATTTTTTTAGCAATTTGGAATGTTGTAGACTGACATTTGTCAGGGCAGGCCCAAAAGGAGAGACAAAATCCTGGGCTGCAGCAGATAATAGGTAGAGCAGGTTGAGCTCTGCCCTCTATGCAGTTTTATTAGCTCCCCTGATAAATCAAGGGCAGCTGAAGACATAACATTTTTGAAACATCACCTCCTTGGAATGAATACCTGTGTAAGCCCCACAGTACTAACTTAAAAGTTCACCAACGTGTTGAGAAAAAATTGACAAAGGTCTGAAATGTATCATAATTGAACAAGCACTTCTAAGTGCCAACCTAGTTAAATTACAGGAATTTGCTCTAATTAATGCAGCTATAATTAATACAGCTGTACTAGTGCCATAATTAGTATCGTTTTCAGCCATGGCTTGTGTTATGGAAACAAAATACTGTGTAGTAGAATTCTGATCACATTGGATGCTTTGATTTAGCAGTTGTTTGAGGTTTGTTGTTTTTTTTAGCTGATGATAGGAAGCTCTAATAGGAAAGAATCCAAAAGCCCTTTAGACATCATCTTAATTTTAAGCATTGTTACTGGATTTATTGCCTTCAGTAGAATTGCTGTTTTAGCACTTTCCTAGATTGAGCCTGGGTTAACTGGAGCATTTGGTAGTCAGCGTACCTGTTGCATGCAACTGGGAGGCAATCACAACAATGAACAAGTCCTGTAAATCTTGTACAATACCAAGATGGCCAGGGAGCAAGTAGGGCTAATTTGGCATGTACAGTGTTCATGGATTTGGGGATAAGTTTGCTGGCTCTTTGTCTTGTGCTGTAGTTGAAGGCTGTCCTCATAGCACCTTTCCTTACCCTGTTGTGCAGTATCACCATGACTGTGCTTTGAGGTCTACCCTGAATCACCAAATGCCAAAATAAGCTGAGAAATAGAAGTATTGCAAACCCAAATTCTCTGCTGCAAGCCAGAGCTGGGTACCTGTAAAGGAGGCTATTTATGTTCTTTGTCTTTTGCTGAGGCACCTAAGCATCAGATACAGGATGCACACGATTTAACTCTGTATCATTGTGATAATACAGCATTATACTCTTAATAAAGCTTCAAATTTTTTTTTGTTTTTTATTTTCTGTATATACACCATTTGTTGACTGGAGTCTTCAGTCTATTGGCAGGTTCAGGCTATTGTTAACAGAAAAAGTATTTCCTACTCACACTCCCTTGAAAATGGTGTATTTCAACAGGAAATAGCATAATGTACTAATCAAAGAAAGTCTGAGGAAGACAGCCCTGCCCTGGTGGGGGACGCCCAGTTGTCCTGGCTCCCACTGTGCCATGAAAGTGGGGAGAATATTCCCTGAAGTGTGACTCTCCTAAGAAAAAGCTTATTTATTAACTAGTCTTACAGGCCATAAAGCACTTTTTTTTCATTAGCTGCCTTGCCTTAGCACCGCTTTTGCACTCTTTGTGGTATTTTTTGGCCCAGGGAATATCTTGCTATTTAGACCATGTCTAAATGTGTTGTTGAAGAAATTAGAAAGCTCATGGCTGTGGTGGTGGTCTGAGTCCTTGCTAGTACATGGATATGCCTCTGAGCTACTGTTCTGTCTGACTTGCATGGATGTCAGCAGTATCTGAAAGACAACTTTTGTACCCTGCTGCAGTAAGATTTGAAAATAAGGAGCTCTTTGTCATAAAACTCAAAAAAAGTACTGAGATACAATTTACAATTAGCTTTTTTCCTGTAGTTGCCAGTGTAAGTACTCACATGAGTCCCTTTTATAATCCAAGACATAAATGAAATCAGAAAATTGCCATGGATGCTTAATTTCCTTGTTTGCTGTAATGAAATAGCTTGTGCTTGTGGGGTTTTTTTTGTTTTTTGGTTTTTTTTTTCTTTGTATTGGAGAAGATTTATTAGGGTACAGTTTAAAGTGATTTTCTGGATGTTGTAGTAAAATTGCCAAAGCAGATTAAAGTATATTATAGAGACGTATGATGAAAAATTCAGTTTTATTTTCTCATTAATTGTTATTAATCACAGGAGTAATTTAGAATCTTCAGATATATTCCTGCTCATATTGCATGTATCTTTGAGATTCACCTGGGATTCTAACTCAAAAACACAGGATGCTTTAATAATTATTTTATTTCTGTGATGGCATTAGTCCATGCTTCATTTCTGGTCAGATAACACAGTAATAATGTGACTTTTTCATCCATAAAATCTTGTAGATGTGCACTGAACAGCTGCACATAATGAATCCATTCATGCAAAGAAATATAAGTGACTTATTTATCATGCTATATTTGCAAGAATTTCCCCTTTTCTACAGGCAGCTTCACGTGTTTGCTGCCATTAAGGGCAAAACTCCACATCCTGTTCATCTAATGAGCAAGGTACAGGATGGACCCTTAGAAAATGTCCATCTTGACTTTTAGATTAGCAGGTAAATATTTGCATAGTGAAATGAAAGAAGGGCAAATGTTTTTTCTGCTGTTGCTACTTGCTGAATTACTTTGTCAACCACAAAGCAGTAAGTGCTGCCAGTGCATCCTGGATGCAGCAGGTGTGGGGTGGGCCGAGGTGAAGACACCCACTGTGAGTGTTACAGAGCTTTCAGCCTGTATGGTCAGCAAAGCCTCGGGAGCAGAGGTTCAGCTGTTTACCAGTATGGGCTCAATTCTATTACCTGAACATATAATGGCTTTTGAGAAATGCTGTAGAGGATCTGGGACGTCTTCATGGACTCATAGGTGCTGTATAGGCCTGTAGGAGACCTGCTCCAAGGCCTTCTGGACAGGCAGCTGGGAGCTAGGAGGGGTATTCTAGGGACTATGACACAAGACAATTAAGTCTGTGCAATGTTTGTGACAAGTGGGTTGTGCCTTAGGTGTTGACTTAAACAATAACTGAATCATTATCCAGTGATTGTATTGACTAGATCTGGATCATAATGGCAGTGTACACAGCTGGGGCATCCCTGGACATCTATGCACAGACCCCTAAATGGAGGTGTCTTGCTGCCTGCCCACCTTCAGGTCTACAGGGGCAATGTGCAAGGAAGGATTGAGTTGGCTACGTGTACATGATCACACCTGTGACATTTCAGTTTACTCATGGCAGAGGAGGCTTCTGGAGTTGAGGAGAGTGGCGTTGGCTGAAATTTGCGTAAGAGTCTCCATGGATAGAACTAATCTTCCAGAGAGAAATAGGGCAGTGTTTGGGTACAGCCTCCATGTCCAGGAAGGTGAGAATATGGAGGTTTTCCAGGTACTGACTGAGGGATGTTAAAAGTGACGAGGGCACAGTTACCTCTGCTTACACAGACTTCTGAATAGGAACAGATTAAATAGGGATGTAATCTAGTCTGTTCTAAGGATGTGTGTGAGGGTGATGAGACACTGGAACAGGTTGTCATGAGAAGCTGTAGGTGCTCCATCCCTGGAAGTGTTGAAGGCCAGGCTGAATGTTGCTCTAGGATGCTCACCTTGCTTCCTCCATCCTTCCCATGTGTCTTTTGCGTGCCCTGTGGCTCAGAAGGTTTTTCCCAGGCTAGCATAGCCCACTGCTTTTGGGGAGGGAACAGTTTTCCTCTCCCACTAGTGACTTCCACCCCCTGCAGCATGCACAGCTGGGAACAGGCAGGCAGAGACCCTCCCTTCCTGCATCCCACTTGCACAGAACAGAGCAGCCTTATAATGTACTCCCTTGGGAAACTAACTAAATAAAACTGATAGCATTCATCCCAGACTTAATGAGATGGATGGAAAGGGAGGAAGCAATGGAGAAGTCATGGTGCTTTATAGAGAAGTGTACCAAGAATCATTAGACAAGACTCTGCTCATTGAAGTAGCAAGAGGAGAGTAGATGGTATGAATTGGGATGTTGTGTTGAGTGGGAACTGTTGAAAGTCATGAATGAGTCAAGGGGCATGGAGACTAAGCCAAAGCCTTGAATTTGAAGGAATTGCTGGAGACTTCAGTGACAGCAAAACCAATAAAAAGGACATCCATGAAATTGCTGAGAACAGCATATGAAATGCAAGGAGTGAAATGTAGCTTTTTCACTGCTGAATTTACCTTACAAATGACTGGAGGAAGGAATCTGAGAAGCAGCTAAGAAGGGTGATTAGAATCAAATGTGTGGTTTTGGGGAAGGTAGGAGATCCCAGTAGACTGGCACTTCAAATGCAGCTCCCCTGAATATATTGAATCAGTCTGCTAATGCCGTCACTTAGCTGGCAGCAAAGTTACTAGTTTTAGGATTGTATTTCTTCACCACTTGTTAACAAAAGTCCATTCCTGCTGAGTATCAATAGCTTTTATTGAAGTCTATGTCTCGGGAGACTGGGCCCAGAAAGGACAAGGGAAAGGCATCCCTCTGCTCTGACAGAGATGCCTTCGAGGCAGAGATGAATAACACAAACCTTGGCACTGTGATGGAACTAAGAAAGGTGGAAATCATTTTTTTCTTGCTACACAGTCTATTTTTTTTTTTTTTAATCTTTAATTGCACCAGGCTGTTAAATCTAGTCTGAAAGGGGAGAATTTCTCTGTCACAAAGAGTTTTGTTGTGGGATTTTGAACCCATAGGTAATCTGTTAGTGTAATTTCTGCTTGTGTGCTGCACTGAAAGTGATTGTAGCTTTCTTTCAAACTCCACGGATGGATTTTGAGCAAACCTGAGTGAGTGGTGGTGTGTTGAGAGCAAGTGTTTGGTCAAAGAAAGAAGCAAGAGTATTTATTTTTTTTTGCTGTAGTGGTCCTCTTAGCTGTACTGCAGTGCTGTAGCACAGCACAAAAATGTAAAAGGGAATGAATGAGGCAAAAAACAGAATCAAGATCACTTTCTGTTTTGTACAATGAGGAAATTTTAGTGTGCAAATGTGCCAAGAAGGTAAGCTGGCTATGCTCCAAGATTTCAGAAAAAAACCCAGTGATTTCAGACACCTCAGTTTTTATGGTTCATGAAAGTCTGTCCCTGTTTTCATATGTCAAGATGAACATGCAGAGGCTCCAGTCTTTTGGTAACATTTAGGGATTATCCCTTGATTCTGAGTCTAGGGTCACAAAGGTTGTCTGCAGTCTGGTAATTCACAACAGAAATAGGAAAACTAGGTCAGAAAAATGCTTAAGGGATTCTCCTTTAATGACATTGAGGCATTAGTGTTGTCAAACCATTTATGATTTCAAGTTCTTCTTTCTTTTCCTTCTGTGTGGCAGATGATTGCAAGTTCAGACAGCATGGGAAAAAGCATCAAGAATTATGGAAAATTGTACTCTTGTATGCCAGCGTACTGCAAAATCAACCAAAGTGTCTATGTCCCAGCCACTCTTGGAAGGTCTTATTTCATCACATTTCTGAGCTGAGAAACAGTTGATATATTAGAAAAATCTGTTGGGAGGGGTAATGCATGGTTTAAGACTAGCAGAAATGCTGGGAAAGATCAGCATGGGGTAGACACCTAAACCTGAACTCGTGTCTGGACTGTTCCATATAGCTGGTGCAGAGAAGGCATCTCTGGCATTGATGCATTTCAGCCAGTGTCAACCCACTAAAAATGGTAAGGAAAAAAATAAGTTGTTTCTTTAAAGTACTTTATCACCATTGAATTATAAGGGATTTTTAAGGGTGTTTTAAAATAGCTCACGTGTAGTTGTCTATCCCTTGTCTGACATTTAGCAAGGAAACACCCCAGAACATGGGAGCCCAAAAGAGTGCCCAGGAACAATGTCTAGCTGTTGATTTTGGGTTACTTAAAAAACAGCGGAGGAAGCTTGAACTGCTCAGCTTCACTGACTTATTCTAGGCTATAGAACATGTATGTGCCTATGCTTTTTATCTTGATTGCAGAAAAAGAGCACAAAGAGGTGAGATCATACACAGCTCTGAATAGACTTATTACAAATCAGAAATCTTGAAGCCTTCTGCAACCCTTGCTGAAAACTGTCGGCTTCTGTGTGACCGGGCTGGAATATTTGGAATATTATTTAACTTGTGTTACGAAAGCTCCAGTAGGGACAGAAAAGTCAGGGCTTCATAGTACAAATACAGACCTATCTCAGAGAATTTACAGTATATACCCATTAAATAAGTATATTTACTTATTTAAGGTCTCCATCCTTGAGCTGAATGTTATAGTCCAACATAAAAGCTCAAAGAAATGTATTTTCTTGCATATTTATGAAGTTCTATGGGTTAAAAAAATTTAAAACTTCCAGTTTTCATATTGAGAAGTTATTTTATATACCACCACCACCACCACCCTTCAGCAATGAAAAAAATTAAGGGTAAATAGAGGTGAAGGAAAAGCAATTTACTTAAGCAAGTACTTTTATACTTAATGTTAGCTGCCTCATCCACCATGACAAACTCAGTTTGGAGAGTGTGTATCAAAAAACATAAATCCATTTTGCAAGATCTTATAGGATCATTGAAACATAATACTGAGAGGGACCTCTGACATTCTGTAGTCCAGTCTCCTGCTCAAAGTCTGACTTCAGAGCTGAGCAGGTGGCTCGTGGCTCATGGCCTGGTGTAGTTCAGATCAGAAGGCCTGCAAGAGAGTCCACAGCTTCTTGGGATACCTTGTTTGCCACCTACAGATCTCTACTGAGTAACATAGCAGTTGCATATTCTTTATTTTTCTTTGGAACTAATCCATTACCATCAAGAGAAAGGTGCTAAGGGCTTGCTTCCAAACTCCAGCTTTTTAACCTGGAAATGACCCAGTACACATTTTGTTTAGCTGTTCAGAATAACCAGTAAATGTATAAATCCAATTAATTGTTGCAGGTCTTTGCAGAGAGGTTGCCACTGTTTTTTTGTTTGGGATGCAGAAAAGATCAGCAATGGATGCGGGCTGGTGGTTGATATTTTTTACTAGAGGTAGCTGTCTCTGAACTGCTAGTACCCTTTAAAAAATTGTTTTAAATGGAAACAATATTTGTAGAGGTTTGCTGATTTAGTTCATTGTCGGGAAAGGCCTAAGTAAGGGGAGCTGGATATTATTTTCACAAACTACTTTTTCTTTGGAAAGTACTGATTCAACAGGACCACAGCATCCTGGGGAACACAGCAGTCCTAGTAATGCTTTTCCCAGGAAAGGCTTTTAAAGTGCTGATGGACTCTCTGGTCAAGTCAATGAGATGTGTGGGGAACCAGGATTTTCCTCTAGTGGTGGATGCAGCTGTGCAAGACATGAGATTAATAACCCTCTAGGAGATACCTTATCCATGAACTATAGAGTATGCACAGATGAAGATTTTAGGTGAGACACAACTTCTTCAGGGCTGAAGTCAGAA
Organism: Parus major; assembly: GCF_001522545.3. NCBI lineage: Eukaryota > Metazoa > Chordata > Aves > Passeriformes > Paridae > Parus > Parus major. The sequence continues at coordinate 64,674,179 of NC_031770.1, read as the reverse complement.
AGGTCAAATTCTTTTTTTTTGTCATACATTTAAATGGTTAGTGTCTATTCATTTAAATCTTTCATGGATGCAAATTGCTTTGGAAAGCTACATGAAAAAATTATAGGGAAAGGAAAGAAACTGATATAATGAGCTTCATAAAGATCATGTGTTGTGAAGGGTTCCCTGCTCTAGGGAAGGACTTGGTTGCATTTTTGTGACATTCACCTGGCAAATGATCATTAAGGACCCTATGGAGAACACATAATCTCTGTCACATACAGAGGTAGAACCACTTCAATTGTGAGCACATTTTTCATGCAGCAATGTTTTGTCTGTTATCTGTTTAGCCCAGCCTGTGGTGAGGGCTGGGCCACTCTCCTTCAAGTAAATATGCAAATTTTTAGTAATCTAAGTGCTTTTCCATATGTGTGTTCTCCAGAGAGAGAGTGGCTTTTAACATCCATGACTGAGCTAGGTTCCCACCTAATACTGTTCAAATGCAATCCACATCCATGAGAAACTGAGCATGATTTCTTAAGGATGAAGAACTGCATCATGTAACTGTGCTTTCATGAAGAAAGCAAGCTGGATGCTTGTTTCATGTAAAACAAGGGTCTCAGAGTCTGAATGAGCTCAAGTGCTATTTTAAGTTCATTCATAGGCTTCCGTGATCTTGCTGACCTTTTAGTCCTGACATCCCTGCTGCCAAATAGGATGAAAAGACAGATTCTCAATGAAAATAAGATTTTTGTCTGTGATTTAGGCTTTCATTAGTAAAACAGATACAGCACTGAAAACACGTGAAAAGGATGTATTTGACGTTAGTAAGGACTTCTTTGATCGCTCTCTACGGCCATGGTAGAGCTGGGCATGTGGACAATACATGTGTTTTCAGATCTTTACCCTTTCATCTCCTCCAAATCTAAGATGCTTCTAGAATAGCTTCAAAGCCAAGAAGATTCAGAGCTAAAACACAGGATCGATATGAAAGTATTCATTTGTTGTTGTATACAGAAAGAGCTACTTTTTTTGTTCAGTACAGATTTAAAAAAGCAACAATTTTTTTTTTTAAGTTACATTTTTTTGTCTAACCCACTCTGTTATTGGGGGTTTCTTTCTCCAGAGTTTTGTGTTGTGGCTATATCCTTTTAGAAACCATTTATTCATTAGTGCAGCAGTAATCATGGAAATAGGTCACAGGCTCTTTGGAGTTAAGCTGTTACGTCCCCACAGAGAACAGCACTTAAATATCAATAGCGTAACCGGGAAAGCTCGGCAGTTATTCCCCTGTTTTCTGCAATTCAATGAGGAGTTGTTCCATGCAGACCCCATTGCACTCCAGATGAATGGTGGTGATTGTGAGAAAATGATCTTCTATTAATGCAAGATGTCACACTGAGAACAAAGACTGGTTCTTACCATGATGGGGTGAGCTCACTCTAATCCCCAATTTGGGAGACTTTGATGCTTGTTCAGGTGCCAGTTTTTCCATATATGACATACCAGAAAGAACTTTAAAAAGAATGCTGAACAGGGCAGTGTTAAACTGATTCATGGCTCCTGAATCTTGAGGTCGTATTGGGTGAGCTGTCATATAATTATCCTTTTGCATGTAATTTCCCAGAAAACCAACTTTCCTATCAACAGTTTGAGCTTTCAGGGTGCTATGAAAATCATTCATACTAAAATTGCCTTAAGCAAAGAAATGCAGGCCTTTTTCTGAGATCCCCTGTTTCAGTTTATCTTGCATAAATGTCTAAAATATGTCAGTTTAATTAAAACCAGTTTTGCCTCCAGGTTTTTTGAACAGCAGAACTTTACACCCCCATCCTGGAACTTTTGGTGTGTGGTCAGTGAAATCCAGGGAGGACTTGTTGTGTCTTCCTGACAAGCTGTTCCTCTGCAGTGCCCACCCATCTATCACAACAGGAAGGACCAAAGCAGTACAAGTGCTCTGTTTCATGAGCCTATTACAAATGCTATGATAACTGGAGATTTTGTATAAATTTAATCAGTTATAAAATTTTAAAAAAAAAAGAAAAAGATACTGTCATTGTGGCTTGGAGATTTAGAAACAGTGAGATAGACATCAGGATTTCAAACCCAATAATCCTGTAAGGTTAGCTCCTTTCTCTGTTTCAGCAATGTTTTATGTTAGTTTCCCTATTCCACTAAGGTACCCCTTTTCTTGGTTCGTTATCTCTTTAGATAACTGTCTTTTTCCCAAGATCCTTAAGAAGGCATTTGGAAAGTCAAGCAGAAAAGTTCTAATAAAAGAAGAACATGTATTGCTCATTGCTCTAAGCCTAACATTTTTCCCTTGTGATCTGATGCAGGTGGCAAACAGTGGAGGGTCTGGTGGGCGCTGTCCCACTGTCCTGCTGTTCCACCTTTTTATTGTGCTGAATCCTTTCTTTGGGGAAAGCAGGCAGAGTGTAGAAATATTTCTTATTCTGTATATCCTCACAGACTAAAATGTGAACATTGCATAACCAGTAGGATCAAAGGTTGTTAAAAACCTCAAAGAAATAGCATAATTTCTTTTATTCTAATTTTGAAGGTTATGGGGAAGACTTTTTGGGAGGTGTATGCAGGGTGTCAAGAGAATAGAAAATAAACTCCCTGAAGAAAAAAAGAAATAAAATATTCAAAATATGCTGGAACTGCCAGACTCATAGTCCTTAGAGAACACGAGTTTTTATTCTTGTAGGCTGCTTTGTCAGGACTAAATCCTCAAAATTTCTCTTTTCAGTTATGAGTTTATTTTAATGTATGTATGCTATGATGTGAAGTAGAAGCAGATCAATTAGTGAAGTAAAAGAACTAGGCTGATGTGCCAGAAAGATAAAAAACAAAGTAGCATTCCTTATACCAAGTGAAGGCCTGTAAAATTCCAGCCTAGATTTGTGGAGGGGGAAAAAAAATAAAAAGAAAATCAATGTCAGGGTAATTGGCAGTTCAGACGTACTGTATTGGAAAGATGAGGCACACTTTGAATATGATTAGATTAGATTCAGAAGCAGAGAAATGGCAAGAAGACATAAAAGAAATCTAGTGTTTACTTCAGTTTTAAAGGCAACTTAGAGTTACAATTTGTGTTGTGTTACCAAGGTGTGTGTTTAATGAAGTGCTAGAATGAGTCTGACTACATCACTAATTTCTGGAATATTCTTTTGTTTACCCTGGAGACTATTCTTTTTTCTTTTTTTTTTTCTTCCTACCTTTCATTAACTCTGGGTGCAGAATCTTTGTGAGTTACCATCAAGTTTTAGCTCAGGAACTTTCATGAAGACTTTATAATTATCGCCTTTAATTAATACCGTCGGAAAGATTGTCAGCATCTGTGGCTTTCATCACAATAAGTAGAAAAACAGGAGATTGGAAAAGATAGAAAGACCAGCAGCCCTGCTCAGAGATGCGTGTGTGTTCTTCTCAGGTGGCCCAGAAGGAATTTGACACCTGCCATGGTACCAGCCCGTACTGGGATGCCTGGCAGCGTAGCAACACTTCTTCAACAGCTGTGCAAAGCAGGAAGAGAAATTGCAGCACTCCTTTAGAGCACAACTCCCCTTGCCCCTTCCTCCCTTCCCAGCATGCTACAAAGCTCCAGGTCACAAACATGCCTTGCTAGCTGCTGGAGCTCGCAGCAGCAGCAAGGCCTGGTGTGCGATCAACTAATGACATCCTTCTGATTTCCTACGATGCTTGTGAGCTCCTCTGGGACACTCCTCCTTTGGTTACTGCTGATTCTCAAATTCAGAGCATGTCAAAAGCCCAACTGCAGGTATAGAGGGCTCCTCTAAATAATAGTGATTTAAGCAATGCTGCAAACTCCTACTAATTACATCTCTATCATCAACAGTAGGCTTTTCATGTTAGCCCTAATGTGGAAGTGGAGCTATTCTAGTCCAGTGGTGTTATTTTAGTGCTTTTCTGTAGAAGGTACTCATTGCCTGAAGTGCTTGAAATCAACCCTTTTTATGTTGTTTTGCTGGAGCTGTTACAGTCTAAGAAGAAATGAGAGATGTGTGAGCCATAGCAAGGAGCAAGTGGCTACTTGCACTACAAAATTGAAGGCCAAGCACAATTTAAATGCACGAGCAGGCAAGTTACTGTGCAGGATCCAGAGCTGACAGATGAAGTGTCATGTTACATGTTACTAAGTGGATGTAAGTGGATCTGGCTGAGTCTGAAGGAGCAGAAATGATAACCTGGAAAATAAGTCCTAATTACAGCAGTGTAAGTGATGCCAGAGCAGTTTTAAGCACCAATCATGGAGAAGATTAGCTTAGACAACAACATGCAAAAGTTATATAGAGCTGCTGAGAGAGAGCTTCTCAATTGCTACATTTATTTTAGTTTCTTCCATTGCTGAAACCCTCTTCCTGTTTTTCTTCAAGTTTGGATTGCTGCATACATGCAGCATAGAAGATGCTGTGTTCTCTGTGCATTCTCAGAGCCTTATCAACCTTGTCTGATGGCTAACTTTCCTCTCTGTGCAAGTAGGGTGTGTGTTTAGGGAGCAGGGAGGGCTGCTGCTCTGCTTTCAGGCATTCCTGGGGCAGCAGAGGAGCACAGTGTGCTGCTTCTCTCCTGCCTTTTCTTTGTATGTTATTAGCTGTAAACTTGCTGAGCCTTGCCATTTCTGTTTACTGTTGCAAAACATGTCAGCCAAGGCAATATAAAAGGTATTAGATAGTATCTAGGATTTTAAAGATAGAGGCAAGTGTTCTTAGACACAAAATCCTAAGTACTAAAGAGTTAGTAATGGAAAAGTTGATTTAGTCTGTAGTCTCATTCAGTGAGAGCCCAAAGAGCATAAAACTGCCAAGACTATGCTGTCAGTAATAGTGTATTTATTTTGTGATCTTAATAGAAGTTTTCAAGGCTTTGCACACAAAATGGCCATATGAGACACTGGCTTTCTACCTCATGCTATATTTTTGGCTTGCTTTTCTCTACTTTCTTAGTGCAAAGTAATAGAGTGTGGGGATCAGTAAAGTTAGTTCTCTTTGTTTAAATATGCTGAGTCAGACATCAATTGTTGTTTCTGCTCCGGTGCCCTTTCAGTTCCACTTTGTGCAGGATTATATGAAACTCATGTGTACGTTAGTTATTAATACAACTAATTTTCTCCACTTCATTGCTTGACTAAGTTCTGCTGCCTCATGACACCAGCACTTGATTAGAATTAGATTTGTTCATACTGGGGCAAGGAGCACTGAAGAGGTGGTTCTATATCGGAGAAGCATGTGCTTATCCATGGATCACTGATGCATTTCATTTATTTGGCAAGATTTGTTTTGGATTGGTTTGGGGGATGGAGAGAGTACTTCAACTGCTCTCCAGTGCTGACAGCAAAGACAACAGTAACCTTGGCAACTAAGGATGCTGAAATACCACTTAATCCTTACTCATAAGTCAGTAGGGTTTTGCTCAAGTAATAAATTACCAAACCTCTCAGCATGTGGCTGAAGAAACTATAAAACAAATCGGATGCTGCAGTTCAGATGAAATATTGGTGCAGCCACTAACTACATGGCTGCACAATTGAAATAAACTTTATCAGAAATTTTCCAGCCAGAGTTTTTTTTGTCTGAAATTGCTGATTCACAGAAACCAAAACTGTGGGAGAAGATTTGTTTTCAGGTTTCTAATTTCAAAGCAAGACCAAGTAGTTGTTTAAATATCTTCCTCTGACATTTTCTTAACAAAAATGTTAAAGACTTAACAGAAAAATGTTTTGTTATGTAAAAAGACTGTAAATCTAGCACCTGGGTATTACAGAGAATTTTTGGAGCAAGCACGTGCCCAAGAAAAAAAACAACTGTTCCCTGTCTTGCTGCATAGGGTTCAGATGGGTGAGGTGGTGGGGTCTGAGCTGTTTCACAGCTGTGAGAGTGCCAGGTCCAGGGGCGGGAAGGAGGGTGAGAGGAAGGAGCAGCCACCCCTTCTGGCTACAGCTCCTGCTTGTGCTGCATGGAATATAAGGTGAAGTCATGCTCTGAGTTAAGGATTTGCTCCGAATCACTTTTGGAAGACCTTCTCTTTCTCTCTCTCTCTCTCTCACACACACATTTGTTTCCTTTGTCTTTGGGATTTTCTTTTTTAAAAAAAATTTGACTTTTTGTCTCTACAGCAAAAAGTGTATCCCTTATATCCTCCTGGTCTTGGAACAGCTTCCATTCTACATTTATAAGCACAGTAAATAGTAAGGAAGTTCCTTTGATATTTCTAGCAGTGACTTCTGTTTATTATCCTGAAAGTCATTCAATGTGATCAAAGGTAGTGATTGTTTCTTTCCAACCCAAACCTCTCCAGAGGGTGTGGAGTATAGGTGCCTGTAACAGGACCACAGGCATTCACAGTCTTTCATTTACTGCCACAGCCTCTTAATATGGGGAAGGTTGCAGTTGATGTTAAGCTGCTGTGAAAATTTTTACAGTAGGGGGAAATAAATATTTTTTCTTCAAACTACCCTTTAATATAGGGATGGCCAGCCAAACAAATACCAGAAATTGGTTTGGGAGGGAAAAGAAGAGGTGGCAGTATGGCCAGGGTTTGGGGTCAGGCCAGGAGGACAAGCTGATCAGAGTGAAGATGGGCAGGAGGTCGGCCAGGGCGTGCTGCCACCACCTTGGATTCCAGCACTGCTTGCCAAGCCAAGGCTGCGTGCAAGGAGTGTGGACACATGGGTGCAGCACCAGCCAGGAGAGCATCTCTTGCTGAAGGCAGCTTTCACTTGCCAGTTTTGGAGCTGCCTTCTTAATTTAGCAGCCAATTTGAGTGAACCAAGCCCAGTTTGTTGACTTGACATAGATAGGTGTATGGAGCTGATGCAGACAGATAGTTTTTGATACAATATAAATACTTTTGAAATTAATACAGGTATGTTAAAATGATTGAGAAATGACAGGTTTTTTAAGGTTGAGAGAGTGAGGAAAAACTTCTACTCTGTTTTCCTTGTCTTTCCTGTATTGCTGTCTCATTCAGTTATTCCTTAATTCCCTATTTCTTGCTTTGTTTTTTCCAAACCTGCAAAAGGTTTGGAAATGTTTTCAGGTCATCTATAAAGCCCTATTCCTTTAGCTTTCCCTGTATTCATCTATGCACACATATAAAAGAGAAGTTATCATTACAGTTCCTGTCATGTCATCTTGAAAGGTATTTTCAAGGCTGGAGAACAAGATGTTTCATCTTTTCACTGTTGTACAGTAGTCCCACCTTGTGAAACTAATCCATCTGCTGACTCCTGTTAGCGCTGTTGGTACGTTCTCATTTTATTCCCTTGGTCTTACTCTTTTATTTAAAAGATTATTATCTATCAGTTTATTATCTAAATCTTTCAAAGATTATTATATAATAGGAATTCAGCTCAGCCATGGAGGGCATATTTAACCTTGCAATGCCTTGTATTACTTTGGCAAGGTCACTGGGGATATAAGCAGTCCAATACTCATCTGAAAGATCTGCCTTCTGTAGGAAAGCCCTCAAAAACCTAGCCAAATATTCTCAGAAACAAGGGAAATAAAGCTGGGATCTTACAACAGCTAATTGGATCTTGTGTTATCCCTGTTATTTTTCAACAAATGAAAAGCATCAGTAATGTTTTTGTATGTTTTGGGGTTCCTTGTTGTTCCCCCTTAAATCTCTCTCTTGGAATGACTATTTTCTTAACAAACAGGATCCAGATGCTTTAAGAAAGAGTAAAAAAGTCTGACTGTCTTTTCCATTTATAGTGTGTTGAAGGCCTGTTAAGAAAAGCTTTATCACTTTAAAAGGATATGCAAATAGACATGAAGGAATCATTTTTCTTTTGTTGATAATAAGTGCTAAAAATAATTTGTGGAGTTCATAAGGCGAAAGATTCTCAAGGATGATTGTGCTGTTGTGACAGATTAAAAAAAAAAAAAGAGGAAAAAAGCCTGGAAATGGGAATATTATGGACTTGTTAGATGAACATTTGCAGTTGTGCTGTCAGTATCCTGCATGCCCTTCACTCCCATTTCTAAGGTGAGCTAGTGCTGAAAGGGAGGACAGAAAGTGGCCCCTCACACTCCATCCTGTGCCCAGGCAGGGGCTACTCACTCTCTGGCATTTGGCTGGTGCCCACGCTGCTGCCAGCACATTCCTGGATGCCTAGAGGCTGCTGCTCATATTTTTAGGAGAGGCAGCCAAGGTTGCAATAGTGCTCCCATCACTCCCTTTGAAGTTTTAGGGGGAAGGAAAGTTTGGTTTGCTTTGTTGGTAGATCAGTGTGCTGCTGCTTTGGCTTTGTACTGGTGTGACTGTGCAAGCTCTGCCCTCACCGCCCAAGGGGGACCTTTCCTTCTTGCTGGCATGTGTTCAGTGTGTGTGTTTGTATGGACATCTTCAAAACTTTGAGCATTTCAGATCCCTGATGAGCTGGATTCTATTCCCTTTAATTACTACGTGAGCTATAATGTTACTTTGTGCGACTGGGACTAGTTTGAGCAAGTCCCTTGAATCTTTAGGGTTGTCTACAGCAGTACCTCAAGCAAGGTGCTGTAGCAAAGGACCCCTAAGAATCTGTAGCATACCTCATTCAAGTGTAGTTTTATATGGGATATATTTGCTCTTGCAGCAGGAACTACAGCTTGTAAAGAGGAATTTAATGAAAGGGAACTAATAAAAAGGCAGAGGTGGGTGAGAAACTATTCTGAGGGCGAGTTATTTGGAAAACAAAGTTTTGTACATACCCTAGGTCTAAGGCTGCCTTTAAGGCTGACTCAGATTTAGTAAACTTTCACATAACAACTCTGATCTGGAACATGGTGGCTCATGGTTACACTCCTTGGATTGCGATAGCAATGCTAGTTGTCCTTTCTCCTTTTCTAACAGGGGTGGGAGGATGAAAGGGATGCTGCATAACATGCTGAAGCACCCCAATAATGCACCCCAGGGAAATAAGGAAACCCAGCAGACGCTATTCAAACACAGACCTTTGGTGTTCAGCTGTCTGTGCTTGAGTAGCAGTACTGGTCCTCCTTTGCCTGCAGTGATACATCAGTTTGGTGCATGTGATTGCTGTGGCAGTTAGGTTCACTTCAGATCTTTAATCTTATGGTACAGATCTAAAATATTTTTCTCAAAGTCTGCTTCTTGAAAATGGAGTTGGCTTTGTTTTTGCTTTGTGTGTTTAGTGGTGGATCCCGCCCCCCCATTACAATCACTTCATTTTTTTGCAGTATGATGGAGTCTTGTCATTTTTAACACGTTTTTATTTTAGTGCATTTCCTACAGAATGATGCCTTTTTTGTCACTAAGTCAAAAGGCTGAAATGAAAATTAAAACTGGTGACTTCCACAACACACAAATCAAAATTAGAGCTTCCTTTATGATTGCTTGGACTTTCAATTGATAAAACATTTTAAAAGAGCATTGATGCCCATGAATAATAAAGTATAGAACATGCTAGAATTAGGTGAAAAGAGCATTTGTTAAATTGTAATGAGTATCAAAGCAGCTTTTGGGTGTATGAAATTTCTGTCTAATCACTTTCTTTAAATGAAAAGTGGCGGGTAGGTGTATCACAACAATATCGCGCTGCTTCTAAGAGTCCTTCTGTAAGCAGCAACCCAACATCAGGCAAACTCAGCCATCCAGGATACAGTCTTATTTCTTGCATCTACTAGACAGATTTATTTGCTGTAGCATCTTGACTTCATTTTAGTTGGGATCTTCCCATTCAACATTAAGTGTCTTTTTTATTTACAATGAAACTGAAAAAAAAGGGATATTATTGAAATTGATACAATCTCTTTCAATTGATACAATCTTTTCTGTCTTCTGAGTATACTTTAAAATTGTGGAGGTAATTCAGGAACCTGGATGAAACTGAACATCAATGAAAATCAGAAAGTCATTTCCTATATGGACTCAAAAACTTTGGGGAGACCCTTGTGTCTTTTTGCTTCCAAATAAAATAAAGACACTAGTGGCAAATCAACCTTTTAAAATATTCTTGCTATTGTGGTTCCATTGGTTAGTTCTGAAAATCACTGAATCTGAGTTAGTAGAAAAGTTTTACTTTTTCTTTTTTTGTCAGATTTGGAAATATTTTTGCCAGGTGTGAGCTTTGCAGCTGACACAGGTTTCTCCTGCATGCCATGTAGTGTGCAAGGATGGGAAGGTGACCCTGTACTTTGGAAGAAGTGGCTGTCTTGTCACTGAGAAGGCACTGACCTGTGTTTCCTAAATGCAGAGCCACCTGTCTCAGCACTCCTACCTTTCCATTGCATCCCTGAGTTTCAAAGGAATCCTTTAGTCTCCCATTTGGGCAGAAGTAGCTCCATAAGTGCAGGAACTTGGGGTTTTTCTTCAGTTTGGTTTTAGTGTGCGCTTATAGACGTTGCTCATGAAGTGGTGAACGTGAGAAATCTGGAAAGTGAGAGGCAGCATATGGAGCTAGCAAATGAAGATGGGAACGATGAACTAAATGTTGCTTTGGGGAGACATGATGTTAAGCATTTGGCTTTTCAGCTTTGCAGCTTAGACTGCATAAAGCTAATTTATACTCTTCGACCCAGTGATGTCTGTCTTCTCTCTGTTTATTGGAAATATGATTGCAGTTTATGTAGATGTTTTCATACCAATAACTGTGTTGTCAAAAAAGGGGATAGCATATTGCTCCCCCCAAAAATCCCATGGTTCACGGTCCCTTTCCACATTTTCCTATGAGTGCATTAAATTATTTCTTTATTTCTGTATATTGGAGTATCTCATGTGGAAGATTCATTGACACTTATCATAAAGCACTTACTATTCTTAATGATACACATTCTATACAGTAGTAGGAAGAAAGAAAAATAATAACTTTTCTGTTATTTTCTTCTAATGTCCAGGCATTCTTTATACATTTTTCTCTACCATCCTCAGGCCTTCTTTTTGTACATTTTTCTTTACCTTTCTTCAAGTCTTCTCAATGTGTTAATAATGTTAATGCTGCACTCGATTACTTTTTGTGGACGGTGGTTTGATTATTTTTTTCCTACTTTCACTGAAGGAGCAAATAGTCTCCCCCTTTTAATAAAGGTGTTCTTCCCCTAACTTCTTCACATACAGAAAGCTAGCAACATACTTTTGTAGGCAAAGTCAGAGAGTATCAGTAGTTAGGGGAGGAGACACCAGTAAAATAATTAAAACAACAGCTGATCAGATTGTGGCTTTGTCAGAAACAAAAAAAAAGAGGACAAGTCTAAGTGAAAAAAAAAACCCAATGAAATACAAGCCTCAGAAAACTTTGCATTCAAACTAGTGGTAAAATTGTTCAAATTAATGCCACCGAAATACATGATGCACTAACATTTCTGAGTAGTCTTTCAAAATTGCTAAGAGCTTGTAGTGTCGAGTACCTTTCCAATACTGGAAAGAATTAAAACAGAGAAGGAGATTATGCAGATTTATAAATAAAATAAATTTATTTCTGGTAATGGGACTTTAAGCAGCATGCAGGTTTTCAGAAGCTTTATGACCTGGTACTTTTATTGGCAGAGTGAAGAAGGTTTGCTAGTGGAAGGGTAGCCTTACAAGTAGTTACCCACCCCTATGTGTAGAGGATAATCGGGTCTCACACAATTCTTAGATCTCTTGGCTGTGAGTGCCTCTGGTTGATAATATCTTAGCAAGTATTCAGTGAGTCACATCACATGGATCTGCAAATTGTAATTCAGAAGCAGGTATCAACTTAAATCGTAGGAGTTTGGCCCTGCTGATGGCACCAAACAGCTGTGGATGCAGTGCTTTGCTTGTTAGGAAGCACTTTGGTGTGGCTGGCTGCAAGCCTGTCAGGCTGAAATAGTTCATGTGGAAAGAAGGAAAAGTCTGTTTTAAACACAGTGACTTGAGTCTGGCCCCCTGTTCATGGGCATGAGTTTTCTGCTTGAGACCACGGGAAACTTTCCTTGAGTGTAGAGGTTGAGTTACAAGTGAAAATGGCTGCACTTTTTATAGATTCACAAGTTTTATTGAAGTTTAGGTTTGGTTTTTGTTAACCAGCTTAATGCTGGATGGTTTCTAGCCAGTGAAGATATGAAATACAGCTCCAGAAAAATCTAATTTTCTCTAGTAAATTACCTGGAAACATTGTGAGTAAAGTTGTTTGGCTTGGCATAAACTCCCCTAAGAAGGTTTGCCTGTGGATATGGCAGCCAAGACTGATTTCTGCTGGAGGAGGCTCCTTCTTACAAAAAATAAACAATTTAAATCTTCTGGAAGAGAGCCCAGATTGTTTATTCTTAGGCTTAAAATGATGGCCTTTTTAAAAAATGTGGAGTCACTCAATCTACATATTCAAGTAAGATTCGCAATACAAGTGAGCAAATGAGAGTCCATATGTTTGTTGCAAATCTTCAAGGAATGACAAGAAGGCTCTTGGTTTTGTTTCTCTGCTGGCAGCAATGGCTTTCTTAAGAGTCTCTGAGTCCTTGATACAGGACAACATTTCCACGAAGGGTTTGCTGCCCTTGTGACAGTGGCAGAGATCCTTCTTCCTGACTGACAGCCCGTGTCAAACACCGAGCGCTTTTGTTGAATTTTTACACTTTTTTGGTCTTACTATCACTCTCCCCACTTCCTTCTCAGGATACAGACTGCTCTTAGGATTTCTATGGATACTGAGGAGGACTTGCTCTTTTTATGCTAATTTGCAGCATTGCCAGTTGAAAGCTTTTTTTCTGGATTCTACAACTTCTATGATGTTTCTCTTGTTCTTTGCATTTTAGTGGCTGTTCCTTGTTCTCCTCTCTTCCAAATGGGATACATGTTACTAACAAAGTTGCTTGCGGATAGCAGGAGCCCATCTCATTACCAAGCTTATCTTGTTCCCCAGACCGTACGCACGGCCAGGGTTGCCTCATCCTAGGTGAAGAATCCAGCACTTTCCCACCCTAAACTTCACACAGCTGGTGGTTGCCCAGCCCTCTGATCTGTCAAGGTCTCTCTGCAGGGCCTCCCTGCCTTCAAGGGAGTCAACAGCTCCTCCCAGTTTAGTGTCATCGGTTGCTTACTTAGTATCCCTTCCAGTCCTGCATCCAAGTCATTTATCAAGGTGTTGAAGAGCACAGGGCAGAGGATGGAGCCCTGTAGAACTCCACTGGTGAGTTCCACATTCCCTATAACCCTTTGTGCCCGACCTATGAGCCAGTTGCTCACCCATGGCATGACACATGGTGTTTATCCATCCGTGTGCCTGACATTTCGTCCAGAAGGATCCTGTGAGAGACAGTATCAAAAGCTTTACTGAAATCCAAAAGGTTACATCAGCTGGGTTCCCTTGATCAACTAGGTGAGTTACCCTGTCATAGAAGGAAATTAGGTTCGACAAGTAGAACTTCCCCTCATGAAATTGTGCTGGCTGTGACCAATGACTGTAATGTCTTCCAGGTGTTTTTCAATACCTCCCAGAATAATCTTTTCCATGAAATGATTTTCAGGCTTTGAAATAAAATGTCATATCTTCTGGAGGCTGGGCACCAGCTGACTATAAAAATTGAATCCATTATCTGAAATAGTCTTGATTTTGTTCTTTTCACTAGCCACTTATATGCAGTAGACTTTTTTTTTGGTGCAATCTCAGAAACATAGTTTATATTCTATATTTTCGGTATAAACCATTTTCATTTCATGCTGTCCTAACACTAGTGTGTACTCCTTTACTTTATCCATAAATTTCTTCTAAAATTGGTGCATCTGCTTCATATAACCCTCATTTAATGGCTGACATACCCTTTTGATTGCAAACTATTGCTGTGGCATGTTTTCAAGTTTAATTTTTAACTGTATTCTTAGATCAATTTCATAAATATATTGGAAATAATAAGAAAGTCATATTTCAAATATAAATAGGTTCCCACAACGCTCTGTTAAGGATTTTGTGAAAACATTGCTTACTTCATCGTTCACCTGAAAAAAAAATTTTGAAAGAAGTATTTAATGCTGGTCAGCTCACTGTTTTCCACAAAAACAAAGCCTTAATCTTGATCTCTTATATGTTTGCCTATATGAGAATAGTGCCGGTAGACATAAATTTAAATTTAGATGTGTAAATTTCCTGATGATCTGGGCTAAAGGTCTTTTGTGCTGATGGCTGAGCATTCACTCAGCAATGCCCAGCATCACTCAATGATCAGAATTTAGGCTGTTTCTACAAGAAACAGGTGCTGGAGATGGACCTGCTGAGGATCAAAGCAGTACTGATATTAAACTGTAAACGTCACACTGAGGCGAAAAGACTGATCACTACATACCAGAAAGTAAGAGTCCAACAACAGTGTTAAGAGGGTTAACATTGTCTCATTTTGCATATTTTTAAATTGTGTAAAATGTAGTACAATGTTAAGATGTATAATTAATGAGAAAAGCAAGACAAAACATACTAAATATACATAATAAAGCTGAATTAATATCAGTAGTGGAATAGTTGTTTAAAAGTTTACTGACACTTCTGACTGTTGATGGGAGTCTATGAATATTTCCTTTTCTATTTAACTTCTGATCAGTTAAAAAAATCCCAAACTCAATGTTGTCAATTCTGCATTTGCTAAGTAGAATATTGGAAAAGAAATAGCATATGACCTTGCTCCTTTTTAATTAACTTACTTTAGGGATAAGGTTGTCACTAACCAGCTCCTTTCAAGTGATTTCACTGTTTGAACTCTTTGAATGTGCAGTTGTTTTGTCTTTGATGCAGTCGTTTGACTTTTCCAGGGTGGGAGCAGGAGATAGATCCATGACTCTGCTGTAGGGCAGGGGCTGGCAGTGGTGTGTGGAGGAGATGCAAACCTGGGGCACAGGGAGAGGGGAATGTGTCTGGATGCTTCCTGCTCCTCATTCAGTCACATGACTGTAACAAGATTAGCAGCTTTGATTTTGAGGAGAAAGCCTCAGTATGCAAAGCAGCAGAAGTCAGGAGATTGATAGCTTGAAAATATGGTTATCATTTATTTAGCAAGTATTAAAGGCTTGAAAAAACCTCCACCCTCTTAACTGTACAGTTTCTCTCTCCAAATTTTCAAATAAGGCATACAACGCTGAGAGGAAATGGACCACGGAAATTTAAAATCGGAAATGGGTTTATTTTTGAAATTATCAGTACATGACTAGGAGCTCCTAATAGAAATTGCTTTATGAATGCCATGCCTACTGAAAGTATTAGAGAAAGCCTGATTTGCATTTTTATTCCAGTCACTCTGATGAAATGGAAAGAGACAAAGATTAGTAATAGATCAGTTGCAACAGAAAACTTATGTTCTCACACTATGTCAGAGAGATAATTTTGAATTCCCACTTTCATCTGGGTGGATGTTGATGGTAGGACTGTTACCTGTTGAGTTATAGGATGCTTCTGTTCCTCAAGCTTTAAATTGGTACACAGACATCACTTTACATAAAAATGTGCATAAATGAAGTCTCTGCCACATGCCTGACAAAATCAGCCAAGCTGCAGGGAAGCTGTGATGGAAATAGAGATTATCTGCTAAAACTGATGGATAGTGATGGAGGAACTCCAATGACAATTTAGAAGCATCCTCTTGACTACTTGTACATAAAATGTTCTATTTGCCTATGACATAAGGAAAGTGGTACGGTGATTAAAAAAAAAAAGTAGAAATCAAGGTTCTGATTCTGTGAAGACATTCTCAAAACACTTGTTTCTATATGTGATGTATATTTCTGTTACTATTGTAAAGAATTAAAGAAAAGTAAAAAAAAAAAATCTTTCCTTTATAAAGAAAATGTCAAGTTTCCATAGTGAAATCCTTGAGAACAGAAAGTATCCACTGTTAAGGTAGCACAGGGTTGGTATCCAACTCACAATGTTTCTCCTTCCTAAGTTTTGAATTTTTTTATTTATCATCTTCATAATGGTCTTTCCTGTAGACTAGCTAGAAGTAAATAAGCATGTGAAAGAGTTGAATAATGTCTTTGCAAGGTATTCTTTTTATCAGTGGATCTAGTACAGAATCAGTTTTCATGTTAAGAACAGCAGAATGCTAGAGCAGGTGATGGCACTCGTCCTTGTTGTGAGATTTGTCATTCTCTTTTAAAAGCAGCAGAGCATTTCCAGTTTTGGCCTCCTTCAGGCAACAAATTTCTCGCTCTGCCTTCTCATTCTCAGGGCCCATCCATTACCAAGTAATTTTTTCATATATTGCATTCTAAGGCAGTATCAATTTTTCTTTGCATAAAAGCGTGTATTCTGCTGGTGGCAGATTCTGCAGGACCTTATAAGCTCCCAACTCCCAGTGGCTACACACTTAAAATAACTTCTTTTGAGAAGCTACATCTTCCTGAAGGCCACAAGTACAACTTACATGAATTTTTCTGGCCCTGATTACTGTATTGAGATTCCTTACCTATTTATCACATTTTTTTGACTGATTACTTTCAGAGGAGCATCCATAAAATGCCAAGTGTGATGGAAGTTGGCAAAGACAACTGGTGCTATGTTGGAACCTGTGCTAAGCTGTTCAGCATGAGGTGTTGCAGAAATAGATTATGCAGCTTTTTTGGGGGGGGCTAAGCCAAAGTGTTGTGTGATGGATTGCTGGCTCCTCAGGAATCAAATTACTGATACATGCAGAGCCTTGCTACTGTTCTTGTCACTCATGTTGTCAACTGGAGGAAAAAAATACCTGAGTGTAGTGCTTTGATGAAAAGCCTAAAGGGATTGCTGTTCAGGTTGTTACTTGGGATGGTAACTAAAAGGCAGAACAAATTTTCTTGAAAGTGATACGAGGGCATTGAAGAAAGACTTTTCATGTGATGTCAGGATATTTGAGTACATGTTCTCTGTAAAGTTTAAGATATTCATTTGTTTGTTTGCCTGCCTTCCTTCTTGGGTCATCTTTTTCCTCTCCTATTATCCAGTGTTCCTTGAATTTAAAATTAGTGAAGTTGTGATATACATCTTCATGAAAAATGGTAGAGGATACATTTATGTCTCCACCTCCACTGGATTCTGCCTTCAGTTGTCTGCAGAGCCAAACTGCATTATGTCCCAGGAACTCAATACATCTGGCTCTTTAGACTAAACAAGAATTTAGCTGGATTTAAAACGAAATGTGAGAGACTGTCAGAGAGGTTAATTAATAAACTAATTTTCTCCAGGCTGGGAATAATACTGCCTGCGCAGCTCTTGTACCACAACATGTCTTGCAAGACCGAAACTCATAACATCTTACTGACCCAAGAATTCAAACTCACTTGAGGGTGATAGGAAAGAATATAGAAGATGGCCCTAGTAAGCCTTGTGAGTGGGGGCACCTTCCCTGGGCATAGGATGATGAGTTGTCTTTGTATTCTATTAGAAGGATTCACAAGAGAATCAACAGACACTTTTTAGTTTGCTGATCAGCTGGATCTGTTAGCTTACCAGATTTTTCACTATTGGCACATTCCACTTGTTTTTGTGTCATAGATTTATGCCCACTATGCAAGGTGATGCCTGCTCTATAATGCTTTAGACTAGTTTCTTCAGAGTTCTTGAGCTCTCATGTTAGCATCTCAAGTGACTCATGTTTTACTGAATAGTTCACAAGCAGATTTCTGGGTCCCTCTTGCAAAGAGTGGTGACACTGCATAAGTTGAATGTTGTAATTTCATTATCTCCTTTAAAGCTCCTGTATGTGGTCCAAAAATTACTAAAATCAGTTAGACATACATGTTTACTCTACACTTTCTCTTGGCTGCTGTAGATTAATTCTGTCTCTCGTGTTTAGAGGGTGGGGCTGTAAAAGATTGAAATTCTTCAATGTTATGTCTTTCTTTTTTCCTCTTTTTATCTATATTCTGTGCTTTTATTTTTAAGTCTCTTGCTCTCTGTCTTGGCTCAGTGAAGCTCACTTCTGCAGCCAACCTTGTACACTGCAGAAAGCAGGAGGAGGTGTGCAGTGGTCATCTCGGGAAGCGGAGCCAGAATCCTCCTCATACACCACATTTAATAGCCATTTAGAACATAGTCAAACTCTCTTTGTGTGCTTTTTTCTGCCTTCCCATTCCATTTTCTTTGTCTGCTGGCAGGTGCTAGTAAGCAACTGCTTTGCTAAAGATTTGAATTACTGGCCATGAAGAGCTGCACTTAAGTAGGTGTGGTGTTTGCTGGTCTGTAGCAATAACCTGTTTTTCTTAATAGGTCTTCTGGTGCAGGTGAGTCTTTTAAAACTGGGTTTTCTTTGCTAAATTTACCCTGTGCTATTTGCAGTGCTGCATGTGCAGGACAGGGGCTGCTCTGCTTGCTCCTGACAGGAATGTGGTCATTACAGACAGCAGAGGATGAAAAGGGCTCTTTATCGGCTAACCTGGCTGCCCTAAACACTGTGCACCAGCAGCATTTTATTGGCAGATTAAATGTCAGGTACCTGGCTTTAGAACTGACTCCTGCTGTGTTTTGATGAATACTGGTACTTTCCCAGCTCACAATAAAAGAGTGCCAGGAGTACACTAGTGCTTTAAAACCTAATATTTGAAGCAGTCTGCAGTATCATGAGACTTTTGTCATCTTTCCCATATAGCCCACCTGAAAGCATTCCTGCCTTGGAGCAGATTCTTAACATGTACATGAAATTAGCTTGAGCTCTGGAAAAAAAAAAAGCCATGTGTTCTCTGCACAGAACAAGAACATTTGCAGTAAAAACAAGTTATGAGAATAAACAACTTTACCTGTCTCTTGAACACAACATCTTTATAGTAATTTTCATATAAGCAGTGGCAAAGGATATTTTCAAAGTACAGTTTTCTATGATGTTACCATAAACCACAGAGGATAAATCCAAGTTGTAGGGTAGTGATTCTGATTTATTTAATTTTTTTTAATGTTCCAGATATTACCACTCAGAAAATTTGTTTCTCTCTTAGTAGGAGAAGGGCTCTGATGGGATGGTTGATGTGCCCTCCTCCCCAAAAATCCCTTATTTTCTCTACTTCTTCCCCCTGACATGTGTTTCTCCAGTGCAGACAAATAATTACATGCTTGTGCAGTTTCTGGTACTCAGATGAGAACATAAATCACAAAGTTCACTGTAGTTCCATGCTTGATGTTGCAACTTTTATCAGTCTGCAGTGCAGATGCTGTAATTACAAAGACAAAATTACATCACTTTTCCAGGTGCTGCCTTGAAAAAAAATGTACATCCTGAACATGTTCATACTGTATTTCCATTAGATTGATTGGGAGAGCCACAAGGAGAGGGCATAATGTCCCAGTAACCTTTTCACTCTCCTCACTAGTGCCATTTTTAACAATTAAGGTCAATATCTGACCTGCACCTTGCTTTGTTTTGGATGTGTAGTGAGGTTTTATTCCCTTATAGCCAGGCAGTATAGGAAGAAGGGTTTTCCAGGGTAGGCAGGCATTTAAACAGGCTTATAGGCATAGGCTGTAGCCCTGTTAGTGATACAGATGCTTTACACTTGATGTGTAAATTGTAGGATCAAATCAGCTCAGCGGAACACTTTGTCACCAGTTCTTCCCAGGTCTATATAGCTGCTATGGCACCACTTTGCACTTGTAGCTTACTGATGGTCCAGAGTGGTGGATAAAAAATGTGTCTGAAAAAACATGCTTTTCAAAATGAGACTTTTCAGTCATCTTAAGATGCTGGTGAGGGAGATACTTGGTACATTTTTCTAATGGAATGAATATATCTCACTTATTGCTTCAATTATACAAAGCTGCCACAAATTTATACTCTTAGGCACACAGAGATTTAGGTTGTTGTGGTTTTCTTTGTTGTTTTTTTGGGGTTTTTTTATGTGTGTGGTTTTTATTTTTGGAGGTTTTTTGTGTTTTTGTTTGGAAGGTTTTAAAGGAGTTTGAGTGCATTAATGTGAAATGGTCTGAAGCAGCTAATAATTTTGCAAACTGTTATCTCATGGATTTGTAGGCCTATTTTTTCCCAATGACTGCATCATTAATGACTGCACAGTATTAGCAGTTTATGGAGTCCAGTTAATAAATGCATTTACATATTAGACACCTGACAATGTGAATGTGCATTTGTTCATCATTTGATTTTACTGAGCTGTTCCATATTTAGTTGTACCCATCACACTGCTAAAATCAGTCAGGCATTACAGAGGCTTAATGAAGAACAGTGTTAACAAACCTGCTGTGACACATCTCTTAGAGGTCGGAATTTTACTGTGGAGTCTTAAAAATGAACAACTGAAGGAAGAATAAATTTTACATCTTTAAAAGTTGTGAATATAAAGTAAACGAGAAGTTCTAATTAACCATATTAATTAGTTAATTATTTTTGCACAGCCTCTATAGCTTCCATCTGTGAACGTGCCCTGAAAGAATAATGTTTATCTGTTGATTTCAATTCTTTGGGATTTTTGGAATAAAATAAATATTAAATTGATAACTTTAAGAGCTGCTTTCAGAAATATTTTTGCTATAGCCTTATAATAATCTTTGGATTATGTTCTAGTATGCCAGTCTCTAGTGGCTGCAGAAATGCTGTGTGACAGGTGTGTCAGGTGAGGGATCCCTTACAGCTGCTCAGTGCGTTGAGGCACATTGTGGGTTTCACCCCAGGACATGCAGTAACTCACTGTTCATCATAAGTGTCATTGGTATTACCTAATGGTGTCAATTTGAAGTTGGTTTTCTCTGCTAGGCTGTAACTTCTGACCAAGTGGGCTGAAGTTTTCCTATCTAACTGCCTCTGTCAGTGGGAGCTAAGTCTGGGTATAAGAGGGAGTTCAAATCTGCTTGCTTGACTTCTACAAATGCCATTTAGCTATATATTAACCAGATTTAGAGAAAAGTATATTTTAAAGTTATTAAAATGTCTTGTAATTCTAGGATCTGGACTAGAGACTTGAAACATGGCAAGATTGTCACACACACATTTTTAAAAATAATACTCTATGAATAATTTTTTTTTTTTGTGAGTTAGCTTATTCAACAGGTGACAAAAAATATTTCAGGTGAGCTACAGAATTATATTTTGTTTTCTGACCAGACTAGAAAAGAAAATGGCTTTGGATAAATGTTTATCCAAATGTTTAACCTGCCATGCTTTACCTGTATTTTTTTTACTGTTGAAAAGAGTAGTAGCTTTTTTTGTTTTTGAAGGTGCCTTTAACTTTCTTGACAAGCTCTTACAAACTTATCAAGTGTTAATTGCTCAGACAGGTTTACCACGTTGCCTTTTGCAGGTAGGGCTGAGCAGGTGCTGTGGTGTGGTGTCTGCTGGGGTCCATCATGACTGACAGGCAGCCCTTCTTTCTGCAGACCCCCAACTCATCAACAGCTAAAACTTATTTTAAAAGCTTCTAAAAATGACAAGCAGTATAGGAGCTTTCTACCAATGTTTCTATAAGACACTAAAGTTTCCATAATTTGTGTGGCAGAATCACTGTCCAAGGGCTACTGCATAGTTATGTGTGGCTCATACTCCTTGCTCAGTTCTAAAGAAAAGTACATTATGAAACATGACAGCAACAAGTCCTTTAACTCTCTGGACCACAGAGAGCAGCATCACCCCAGCTGTCCCCCGAGGGCTTGTGCACAGCACA
Organism: Parus major; assembly: GCF_001522545.3. Lineage (NCBI taxonomy): Eukaryota > Metazoa > Chordata > Aves > Passeriformes > Paridae > Parus > Parus major. The sequence continues at coordinate 64,652,651 of NC_031770.1, read as the reverse complement.
GTGCAGTCAGCCACAGGCAGGTGCCTGCCTAAGCTCTGTTTCCAGTGCTCTAGCTCGTGTATTGGGTGCTCTGTCAGGACCAGCCTTGGTTTCTTTGGGCTGTCATTCTGCACTGTAGCCGTAACTATTGATGTACTGTTTGCTACAGGTACACTGAGCAGCAGCAGCCTGGCCTCTGCACTGAATTTGGCAAAATGCACTTTGGGGGACATTCCTGCTGACTAATGAAGTTGTGTTATTTCCAATTAAAACAATGTGTGTTGGAACACTGGCAAGCACACTGGTGTTTGTATTTTTAATGGGCACTGAAGGTGATCCAGGGCATTATAAACCGGTGTGCCCTGCCTCAGTGTCTGGCAAACTGATTAAATTGAAAAAGAAAGAGAGAATACAACTATCAAGCAGCTGGAAAACCATGATAAGATGGGATCAAAATAGCATGACTTCTGCAAAGGCAGCCTATGCTTTGATAGTTAATCTTCTTGAATTGTTTTAATATAGCAATAGAGAAGCAAATAAAGGTAAATGGCTGGTACAGTTTATGAAAATAAGGGAAGGTCAATGAAGCATAGAGCTATTATAGCAGGGAGCAGAATAGAAAGGAGTGAAGGCAATTAGACCAGCAGTATAAGACTGTAATATCTTTGATGCAGAACAACAACTACTTTGCCTAAAATCCAAGACTTCCAGCTTCTTCTTATCCATAGAAATGATTGTAATTATTAATAATGGTTGTAGTTTTTAAAAAAAGGCAAATGATTATAAGAGGAAGACTTAGAAGAAGTCTTAGAAGAAAAATGCTGAACAATTTTGAATAGAAGTATCCAGATGTTAAGAGTGAAATTTGATTTACTATTTTTAAAAAGTTGAATGGAAATGTTTTCCATACTGTGTGTGACTAGTTTTGGTAATATATACCCATAATATAACAAAAATATACATAAACTGTGAAGGATGCCTGTATTTGACATAAATTTTGAATCTGTGAATTTTTTCCAAGAGTGGGATTTAGAAGTTCTTGGTTATTTATTATAAGGAATTTGTCTTGTGAACTTGACTTCTCTCTTTTCATTCTAAAAGGTGACACACCATAGCGACTAAAAAATGAAATTTTCATTTTATAAGCCTTTGAACAGTTACAAAGCTGTTGTTTTCTCTTAGTCTGATTAATTAATTTAACTTTATCTTGACTGTTCAGTGCTTTTGCTGATGAGAAGTATGAGAGCCAAGGAGGAGTCTCTGCTGCCAGTCTTCAGGGAGACAGTCCTGTGGTGTCTGGATGAAGAGGTGCTCAACCCAGAAAGTCATGCTGATGAGCATGAGATGAAAACTCATGACAGGGAATTTTGCTGAGTTTTCTCTTTGTGATAGCACAAATTTGATTTGGAGTCAGACGTGCCTTCCAGAAGGGTGCCCAGCTTTGCCTTGAAGAGAGCTCAGAGGGAAAATGTGGTATCTTCCTCAGTGGTTTGCCTCAGCAACTAGGATCAATTTATCTGGCTTTTCTCTGCATTTTCTCAACTTAATTAAAGAATACTTTGCCAGGGAATAGTCTTTTTTTATAAAAACATTTATAGAGTATAATCAGGTGTTTTTTTTTGTTACTAAACTAATTACATTTTCACAATGAGGTGTTTTCCAAGATCTGTAGCCTTTTTACTGCCTTTTTATCAGACAGCCTTTTCAGCACTTTCTGAGTCTTTGAAGTAGGGGTTAAGGGAATGTATCAAGGGAAACATGGCCAGCAGGTCCAGGGAGGTGATTATGCCCTTCTCTTCTGCTCTTGTGGGAACCACCTGGAGTACTGAAACCAGCTCTGGGGCCTCCAACATAAAGAAGAGTGTGGACTTGTTGGGGTGAGTCCAGAGGAGAGCCATGATGATCAGAGGACTGGAAAACCTCTTCTGTGGAGACAGGCTGAGAGAGTTGGGGTTGTTTAGCCTGGAAAAGAGAAGGTTCTGGTGGGACCTCATAGCACCCTAAAGGGGGCTGCAAGAGAGCTGGAAAGACAAATTTGACAAGGGGTAATGAAAGAAGGTAGATTTAGGTTAGATATTAAAAAGGAATTCTTGACTGTGAGGGTGGTGAGGCACTGGAACAGGTTGCCTAGAGGAGCTGTATTTGCCCCATCCCTGGCAGCGTTCAAGACCAGGTTGGACGGGGATTTGAGCAGCCTTGTCTTGTGAAAAGCATCACTGCCCATGACAGAGGTTTATGAATAGATCACCTTTAAGGTCCCTTCCAATCCAAACCATTCTGTGGTTGTAAGATATGTAGCACAAGGATGCACAGCATTGCGTCTCACCATCACATTTTTCTCCCATGCTTAGCTCTGGTTCTGGCTTCTCTCTTTTTATCTCTTGTTTGTTTGGGGTTTTCTTTTAAATTTATTTAGCATTTGAGTGACTTGGGTAGCTACTATTTCTGCATTTCTACCTGCCAAACATTTATTTTATCCCAGATCCATTAATTAAAAGATTACATTAGATTACTACATGGATTAGATTTAGAGAGGATTATTACTTTATGTAAGTATATGTGTGCAAAAGCATCGGATTACAGAATATCTTATTAAATGGACTATACCTTTGCAAAGGTTATCAATTCAGCTCTTTATATGATAAATGCTATTTAAACACACCAAAAACTCTTAGAGTGGAAAGACTTTGCTACAGCTCTAAAGCTGCTATGCAAGCCCTGTAAAATCATGTTCTTTCTACAGCTCAGCTAAATTACGAATTACAAAGGTAAACGCTAATCCAAAGTCATGTTTTAGTGTGTAAAATAACTAAGATTGTCCAATGAAACTATGTTGAAACTATGTGGTGTGTAGTGCATGACCTCTTATCCTTCTAAAGACAGATATGTTGATCATATTGTCAGATATTTAGAAATTTTGTACACTCAGAGAAAAAGATTTTCAAATAGTCTGGGATTCTCCTTCCCCTCATCCTTGCTGTCAACTGGGGTATTTGTCAAATGCTTTACATTTTGTAAATCTCTTTACCACTTACTAGGTTTGACTTATATTCTAGCACTGAGGCAGTTTTTCCTCTCAGCTGCAGCATCATGATGTCACAGCATTGCTGCTATGAGAAAGTAGCCTAGTGTCTTGTTTGATCCCTTCAGGATGAAGCAGAGATCTGCCCCCAGCTCCCTGGGACTGATGCACAGAGTTGATTCATTTTCATCTGCAGTGAAGACTCTTACCCCTTTCCCACTTTCTAGAACTGGCAGCTGTTGAAATGAAGTTTTGGCTTTTGCTTAGAAATGGTTTGGTACAAATGTGATGTACAGGTGTGTTATGCTCTGCTTTCCCTTTTGGTTTGCCTGCCTGCCACCACTTGAGAATTGGGGTGCACTCATTAGAGGCAGCACTATGATGGATGAGTACTCCCCAGTGAACAAAGCCCTTCCTGCAAAGATTTCACTCTAAAGCCCATTCTAAAATGTGACAAATTTACTTTGATATTTTGTTGTTTGGGATTGTTCCTTCAGTAGCACAGTCTTGCTGTGGAAGCATAGACATCTTGTCATTGCTGCTACAATCAAGTGTTACGATTTTTAATTCACAAATTAAACAGGTTGTCCAGAGCAGCTGTAGATGTCCCATCCCTGGAAGCATTCAAAGGTTGGGTGGGGCTTTGAGCAAGCTGGTGTAGTGCAAGGTGTCCCTGCCCATGGTAGGGGGATTGGAACTAGATGATCTCTAAAGGCTTTTTCAACCCAAATCCCTCTATGAAATCTGAAAAACAACTTGCCCAAATGCTCTCAGTTAAAATCCCACTGCTGATCTAAAATTGCTGTGTTCTGGCTGAGGGTTGTATTTGATCACAATAATATTTGATTCATTATCTTCTAATCTGCAGCTTGCAAACTGGCTGTTTTCCTGTGACAGTGATGTATGGCCCATGGCATGTAACTGAAGTTAACATTTATATTGAGCTTAGTGATTTAAGTACAGTTAATCTCTCTATTAATGCTGATTAGTACTCTGCAAGATCATGTTTTCATTTCTAGTTGACAGAGAGCATTTGGTTAATTCAGTGGTGAAAGCAAGAATGTGTCTTTTTATCCTAATTACAACTATTTCTAACTGTTACTATTGTATTTTATAATTCATAACAAGAAGAAATAATGGAGGAAAAAATCTATGTACCACATTTTAAACAATTAGCATATATCTCATTACCTTAATGCATGAAACTCTGTTCTGCAGCTTGATAATATCATTGAAAAACAAACCAAAGTGCCTTACTCTGCTTTGGCCAACAGCCTTGTATGTAAACAGAATAGCACCAGATTTTCAAGTCTTTGCTCTGTCCTCAACAGAATGTGATGACCTTGGGATTTCTCCAGGGCCTTTACAATGCAGGCTGTCCATTCAAAGCTGGCCTGGCACAACTGTTTCTGCTTGAAGAGGGTTCCCCCTCCCTGCCCTCACTCTGTATCAAGAAGTGGTGTGGAGTGTTTTGGCAAAGTTGCCGACTCAATTAAGAAATGCTGTCAGTCTTGTCTTTCTTTTTGAAGTGACAAATTGGTACTTATGCATCTGGTAGTAAAACCAATATAACATATTACTGAATGTTAAATTTTCCATCCTAAGATTTATTAAGTGTTCAAAAGCATTTTGCTTTAGTTCAGAATATTAACAGGATAATTGCATTTCTAGAGTTGTCTGCGTTTGAGGTACAAATCACCAAGTGTTTTAATTCAGGCCAGGTAATTGTGTCGCTTTGATTGATTGCATATTTAAGGCAAAAGGGTATTTTTTTAATCCAGGCTGAACATTTTAGTCAGTTTGCTCTTGATTAAAAGAGCCTCATGATGACGTATTATCAGAAAAAGGTTCTTCCTCTATCTTCTTGGCCAGTAAGGTACCACAAAGTAAAAACTCTTCTACATTTGTCCTGTTTTTCTCCACATGAAAGGTATTTTAAAAATTCCATGCCTTCCTAAAATGGCTGAAAGGAAAACCTAGGGATTATACATATATATGTATGTATGTATAAATATAATAATAATAAAATTATATATATATATATATTCATTTTCAGAGAACAATGTTTTCACGTACTCCAGAAATTTCACTGGCATGCCATGACTCGCAGGCTATGACAGAACCCAGTGGAGAGTGTTGGATTCACTCTGGGTTCACTGAGTATTGTTTTCAGCACAAGTTTTCTGCATCTTGAGTTACCTGGATGTGTGCACTTCCTTTCCCAGCTGCCATGTAATGTAGAGTCGTTGTTAGATGCTGGATTTGGATGGGCTAGGAGGAAGGAGCCAGGAGGGTTCTATGTCACACTCTTAAACCAATGGAGTCAGAGCATCACAAATCCTGCTGCTGGTGTGGGAAGGGCCAGGTGCTAATCTTGTTTGCAGTGCTCTAGGCCTCAACCCGTGTTAAACAACTGTTGTTTAACAGAGGTGAGGCTGTAGAGGATCTATGAGATTACAGTGAAGGTGATTGTGACAGACACAGGACAGGCAGAATGAATGATCAAGCCCACCTGGAGTCATGCTAAGCAGTGTGTAGGAGAAGATGAGGACAGCTGAATGAAAATCTGTGTGAAAAAGGCCACATTTTGGAAAAGGGAGCAGTATGAGCAAATGCCCATGTTAAACAAAAACCCAAACCAACCAACCAAACAGAAAGTAAAGAGAGAAAGAAGGCACTCTTGGGGAGCTGCTGATGGCCCTGGCAAAGATGGACAGAACCCCCCTGCTATGTGAATAATAAATTGTGCTGTAGTAGCTGGTGCAGTCAATGTGCTGGTAGCAACAGAAAGGAGTTTTCTTGAGCAGGCAGTTGTCAGAGATGGAAATTGATGAGGAATTTCAGTGGCCAGTCACATGGTGTTTTCAAATTACACTTTTTGCCAATGGTCTGTGCATGACTCCTGTTCCTGACTTCAACAGAAACATTTTATTACCAGTATTGATGCAGAGTGGTGTTGGTGGTGCTTCAGCTTCACTGTTGTAGTTCAGATGACAGCCCCACAAGTGTAGAAGAGATAAAAGCAAGTGACAGGCACAGCTGGCCAGTGACAGTAGCCTTCAGGCTTTGAACATGTGTTGATCAGCAGAAAGCAAGCAGTGTTGTGTAGAAGGTGCAAACAAAACAGGCCCCAAGAACTCATGAGAGACCTCAGCCCATAGTCTGATAGCCTTTCTATCAAAAGCTATGGAGAAAGGATTTCATGTCTCTGCCTCAGCTTGTCCAGGTGTAGAATGGAGATGTGAAAAATATTTTGTGCTACAATGTGGAGTGTGAGAAGTTGTTTTGTGGAGAGGAATTCCATGCTGGTGTTCTTGGCAAGGACCTTTTGAAATTTTGAGAAGGCAACAACAAATGTTCTCCTGGATACTTCTCTGGGATGGGGAGATGCATGGCAGACTTCTTAAAAAATGTATTAAATATTAGCTTGGTTATAAGCATGTTCCTCTTCTGCAATGAGCTTTACTTACTAACCAAGATTTCAGTGTTCAGAGGAGATTAAATAGAGGAGATAAATATTCAAAAAGTTGGATGTGTCATGTCTTCCTCTTGCTGGAGTTAATTTTATTTCATCTTTATTTCTTACAGATGAGTATAGCAACAATGAGGTAATTAAATTTTCTGGTGATTAACATTGCCCCAGTGTAAAGCATAAGAGCCACAGACTCCAAGAGCACTGTCGTCCAAAGTTACCCTATCACATGGCCCATTGGCAGAGGCAAATGAAGTTAAGTAATTTAATTCGCTATGATTAGCATTTAAAGCTGTCTACCCAGAAACCAATAAAGAGGTTCACAATTCATCCTGTATTATTTCACATAAGGTTTTAACAATGTTAGTTGAAGGCAGTCTAGTTCGGGGAGGTAGTAATTCAATCTGTCCTCCTCCTCTGAATTCCTGGTTTAAAGCAGTAATGAGCAATGAAGGTTGTTATAGGCAGCTGTTATAGGTCTGGTGGTGAGCAAGTGGGTGACAGCAGCCTGGTTGCTCCAGGACAGCTGTATGTGTGACAGAAAGTGTCATCCTGGGTGGTGCTGAGCTGCCACCTGGGTTGGCAGGAGCAGTGTTCGTCCTGGCTGGCCTCATGCCTCCACCTGGCATCGAATGGTGCTGGGAGAAGGTGTGGGAAAGGCTGCTTTCCTCCCACTTCCCTTGTCCAGGCTGCAGTTTAACCCAAGTCTGGCTCTCTGAATTGCAAATTTGGCTTCTTCAGAACTGATTAATTCAGTTAGGAAAGCCAACACCCCCCATCCCTGTTGCAACTTTAAAGGACGTGCCAGTTGGGCACGCTGCAAAAGCCATTTACAGTTGGAATAAAGCAGGACCTGGGGTGGCAGTGCCAGGCCTAGCTCCTTTGTGAAAGGAAAGGCTGCTGCAGTGTGGGTGCCTGTCTGTACTCTTTTGTGCATTAACATACGTGCCAACTGGGCAAGTGTGGGCAAAGGCAGAGTCTGGCTTAATCGTGCACAAAGCAAATGTCAGCTAAATAGGTTTTCTTTATCTTAATAAGTGATGAGATGTTGGCTACGGTACAGCCGTGCTGGATGGTGGTGCAGCGGTTTCCAGCTCTGCTCTCTGCTGTCCATCCCAGCCGGCTGCTGAGGTGGCACTGCCTGCCTGGACATCCCCCCTCAGGGGCAGGTTAGTGCTGCCACCTGGATATCCCACTAGAAACACTCAGGGGGCACTTAGAAAAATTTTCTCCTGAAAGCCTAGTTCCATGATTTTCTGCCAGGCCTACAGCCTGACCCAAATGGCACCCTGATTTTCATGTTTGAACAGAAAAAGAAACAAGGTCAAATCATACTTTCATGCTGTTAGGATTTGTCACTCCCAAAAAATACCATGAACAGAGCTGTTAGTCAAGGTGTTAATGAACTTTTTTTAAGGATTAATGGAAAATCCTCTATTCTCTTTAATAGATTTTTAAAATTTTCACAGCCCTTCAAAAAAGCAGGGAAATAAAACAAGTTGCTTCTGCTTGTTACTTTTTGCTGTGAGAGATGTTTCTAACCCTTTGGACCAGCTCTTGCTTTTTTTTTCACTTCCCACCCAATACGGGGAAAAGGGATGCTGCTGCATGTGTAGCACAGATGGGGAGTCAGCATATGGGTCACGCCAGTGAGAATTAAGAGGGGGAGTGAAGCGTGAAGACGTGTGGCCCCTGACACCTTGGCGAGAGCTAATGCTTGGGATGGTTTCTTTCTCTGCCCTGATGGCAGCAGTGCATGGTACAAAGCCTTTCTCTAATTTTCCTTGCCTAGAGGAGAACGTTTTCTCACTTTAACAGCCCCAGTGCCTTTTTGTAATCTCATATGCCTGCCCAAAAACACCATTTCAGTAGCTCAGTGCATTATTTTTACACGGTCTGTAAGTATCTTAAATAGTCGACATTCAGAATGTGCCATTTGTCTTTGTAATAGCGCTTTCCTTTTTAATCATATTCCTTCTTTGCTGTTTTTCTGCCAGCCCTTGGCAATGTTTCATTTTAGCTCAAAGTGAAAGAACATCCTCTTAAAATATTCTGTAATCCTCAGCTTCTGTTTGATCAGTTTTAATTCAATTTCACTGCAATGAAAATATAATGGGAGGATGAACTCCAGAATGTGCAATTCGAGGAAAGTTGCTGTCAGCTTTATCAAACCTGCAACCAACTTTTGAGACCGCAATGGAGATCCAAACCTAGCAGCTCGTTAAAGCATGGTCTGCAGCTTTCCTATTTATCTGCTCAAGTGTGAGTCACAGTTTTCAAAAATTTTCCAAAGTAATCTCTTAAGTTTTGAGTAGATGCCTTTTGGGACGTTTATATGAAATGCCTTGGGTGTGCCTCTCTGATAGGCTTGATCACCTTTTATTTAACAGCAGTGTTCTTTGTCCTCAAGCCTCTTTAGAAGCAGGCTTTGAAGACTTCATCAAAAAAGTTAGCACTTGTTCAGTGTGCTTTCAGTGCAGATACAACTCAGAAATCTGTGATTATCAAGACTTCTCTGCTATTTTTTCTCTTTTTTAGCCTTGTGTAGGAAAGAAAGAAAGGAAAAAAAGCCTCATTCTCCCCCAGACTGCAGATATTCTACCTTGTCTGGCTCCTCTAGTATTCAGCAGCATTGTCGTGACTGCTTTGTCTCTGATCTACGTGTCCTCCATCCAGCTTCAGCCTGTCTATTGCTCTGTCGGGATTCAAACGCAATTTCTCACTCTTCACAGGAATTATTTTTGGAACTTTAAAAATACCCCATCCGTAACACAGTGTTCCTACGCGAGCTGCCTGCCTTGGGAGGATGACTTGGAGGAGGAAAGCAAGGCTACAACCTCCCCAACAAAGCTGATACAATGCTGCCTTTGTATCTGGCCCCTATTCATGCATGACTGCGGCATAAAAGAGCAGCCCCAAACTAGTCCCGCTCTTGGGTCTGGTCCAAGAGGTGAGAAGGGGATGCCTAAAGGAAGGATTCTTTATGAGTAACCTGTGCTCTGCCTCCATTTTATGAGCAGCTGAAAGCTGTTGCTGGAAGACATGGAAGTTAATGTTTGGATCTGATGATGCTTGTTAGTTAAGCCTGATAGTAGCTCCTGAGTAAGATGAATGGTGGCAGAGCATGTTGTTTCATCATCTTTCTTTATTTTCTTTGGTCTTTAAAAGGTTCAGCCAAAGAAGTAAAGATTAGGTCAGAAAGGTGTCTTTTCTTGTGAACCCTCAGTGGTCAGTATGCCTTCCTGGGAGAGCATCCCTGTTCCTGCTGGCCTGAAGGCCATACCATGCTTGGGAATCCTGCAGCCTCCAATCTGAATAACAGTGGAACGTATCTTGGTGACCACTGGGTGGACTTTGAAACATCCCACCGTTCCTCTTGGCTGGCCATAGCAATAAGCCAAGTTCAAGGATTTGGTTGGTTTCCTCTTCCCTTAATGTACTGAGTTTCTTTGCTATGCAGCCAGTTGCTTTGATTCCACAAATAGGAATTAATCATCTTGCTGTACAAAATAGCTAGAATAGCACTGATCCATTTGAGTGGTGAATTTTGGTTCTTGTGTGATTTTTTGTTTTGTTTGGTTTTGGGTTTTTTGTTTGGTTTTTTTTTGTTTTTTGTTTTTTGTTGTTGTTTTGTTTTCTGTTATGTGTGTGTGTCCATATGTGCAAGAATGAAAGTCTTGCAGGATACTGTTGTTCTGAGTAAGATCATTGATTCTGAGATGTTAAGAGGTTGGGGTGAAAGAGAATGGAAATCAGCTTTCTGAAGCAGAGGCCAGAAGAGATGGCCATTGGTGAGGTAGCAGTGATGAAAATCTAGTGTGAAAAAAAAGGGTAGGTTACTGAAAAATGTTTGCAGGGAAAGAAGCACTGGTACTGCACATGCTGTTGCAGTGTGGATCCAGTTGGCATTTCTTTTGGGAGTGGAGTGTCCACAGGTCTTTTGATGGCAGAATTCCCCAGTTCAGAGGGGCTGACAGGTCTTAGAATCCTCTCTGAAAAGCCATGATAATTCAGGGGGTATGAGCCAAAATGGGCTCTGTGTGCAACCAACCTGTACTGACACTTTAATTTTGATTAATTTAGAGAAGGACTTAGAAGTAAAATTTAGTGTGAAATGAAACTACTTTTCTTTGATGAGTTATGCTTGACTCCAGCCAAGGAGTGCGTGTGATATAGATGCTTATCAGCCTTTAAGAAATGTCATAACACTGGAGGACTATAGGATCATAATATACAGGGAAAAACTGTGGCCCTAATTGCACTCCCCTGTCTAGGAAGGCTACATGAGTATCCACTTAACTTTAAGCTTACACTTAAATTCTTTTCACTTCAGAGGGATTTAATCATGTGCTGGAATAATTTCCTGTACTAATACTCTCCAGATGCACAAAGGAGCAGAATCAAAATTTAAGACAAGCAGTTCTTTGCTGTATGTTGTTCATTAGTGTGGGTTGATTCCTGATAAATATTTTACCCTAAGTTCATTAATACTATTTCAGAAATAAAGTTATTGTTATGAGTGTGCAAAGTCTATAAACCCACCCCATACTTGTGAACTCAGAAGGCAGTGCTGTCTCATCTACTCACCTGATCAGTTTGTGAGCTGTCAACCGGCAGCTATGAAAACATCTCCAGATGCTCCACTGGCCAAGCATTGGTGAAGGGTGCTTGCATCTTAAAATTCAAAGAACACACAGAAATTCTGTTAATTTGCCACCAGTATGGTTTTATCTGGCTTGTATGGGGTAAAGCTGATGTTATCAATGATCAAAGGGAAGTTTAGATAGGTGCCTGGAATCCAGCTCTGCTCTAGCCTGACTGAAGGCTCCATCATCTGTGTGTCACCTGGAATCACTAATGCACAGCAATTAAAGTTAATGAAGGGAAGCTGCTGATATCCTAGACATGCTGACAGCCCTTCTGTTTATTTTTTTTAGGATAATGGATTGTGCAACCTGTTTTTTCCATTGGAGCTGTGTTTGTGTTTTCATGAACTGCCTTTTTAATAAGTTTTTTAATGAGTTTAGTTCCTTTGAATCATGAGCTCATGTGCACTCAAAATTTGTTACAGGTTTCCTCAAGGAACTTCCTCAAGTTCCCCAATTCTCTATTGGGTTTCCTCTTCCTGGGTTCACAATGAAGGATTTTCCCACCCTGATTTAGGAATAGGAATTGTTAATCAATCTACAATTACTGTCACACATCTCCTTCCTGGCAAAGCTGTTGTGGGTCTACCAGCTCCTTCATTTCCCTGCTTGCTGTTTGTTCTTTGTTTTGGAGGCTTATTCTGGGTGGATGGCACTTCCTTGCTCGTGTGCTTGCTGCTGGGGTGGCACCCACAGCTGGGAGTCAATGGGAGAGCCTCTCCTGACACCACCCAGCAGCTGAGGTTCACCTCCAGGGGTATGGACTCTTGGGAGAAGAGCATCTGGGACTTGCACAAAGAGTAGCTTCTTAAATACACCTTTTATATCTTGTTTTACAATGGTGTTTAAGAAGCCCTTCCACACCCATTGTCTATTGTTCAATTGGATGCACAATTCTGACAGGCTGCACAGATTGCTGACATCAACTGTTAAAGCTGTGCCACTTAACCTTATGCTTCATCACCAGGAAAAACATGATTGTATTGGACATCTCCAGATGTTCTCACTTTAAAAAAATGGCATGTCTGCATTTCTCTTACAACTCACAACTGAGACTGCTCTGGTCTTTCCAGATACTGGAGTAGCTTGAAGCAAACTTCCCTGCCATGGGTTCTTTTCTGCAGAGCCAAAAAAGCTTTGTTAGTCAGGAGAAGGAGAAGTCACAGGACCCCATGAGTGCTTTCAGGCTCCATGGCTCCTACAATAGGTGTGAGTACATGTTGGTAGAGCCACTGCTGTCATTATTGTCTAAGTTGCCAACAGGGGAGACCTTGATTATGAATTCTGGGATCTTTTCAGCCTTGTGGGTGTTACCCTGAAAACTCTGGCATCAGCTTCATCAAAGCCATGGTCCCAAAACACGTAGCCTAAATCTTCCAGAATGTATTGTAACATTAAAATGCCCCTGTGCAGCAGGTGTTAAACACCTTAGTCTGTCTGTTTCTTCCAACCATGCATCTCTGAGATTCTCTCCACAATTCTAAAGGTTGTACACAATACAGCCAGCAGTTATTTCATTATAAGAGGCAGATATTTGTCATCAGCTGTGGCATCTGGTTTCTGGCTTCTCTGTCTGGCTTTTGGTTTGTGGAAAGCACATTCCAGTGTTCTTCAGCTGCTGGGGCTGTTTTTTGTGGAACTCCAAGGCTTTGCTAACAGAAAGCCAGGATTGTCAGTAAGTGAGAAGTTTGGTTATGGGTTGTTGCAATCAGATGAGCCAGCAAGAAAATATTCCAGACTCTGAAAAGTCATTCCTGTACATTATTGGCTAAAATGGGTAACACATAAGATACATATGAATGTAAATCTTAAATAGCCCAGAGGAACTTGTATGATATAATTGTCAGGTGACTGCAGTAAATGAAATGTGAGCAGAAAATGTATAATCTTTTGTTTTGTTAAGACTAATTTGTCTTGAAATGGGTATTTTACTAATCATTTTCATGTTTTAAATATATCCTCTGATCATTCTGTGAAAGAGCATATCAGTAACAGCATAAGGCTAGAATTAGTAGGAAATTTAAAACCAAAACATTTGGGAGTGCAGATGCTTAGATTATACCCATTAAGCAACTTGGTCTAATTATTCTTATGTATACTATTCATAGTGTTATGTGTTTCTATCACTTCACCAGCTCAAAGCAACATTAGTAGGTTAATCTAAACAGTGTATTAAATATAGCAGCATTTTGGTGAACTTCAGTGTAAACATAGAAATTTCTTTATTACTACCTTGGAAGTCGCTGGAAATAATCCTCATTAATCACAGTGTGCATCACAGTCTTGAGATTCAGGGAAACAATCACATGCAAAGGTGAGTAACTATCTGCTCTCTGAAAAGTCTTCTCTGCTTACTTCATGATCCATCTCATCAACTACTTTATGTGGATGGGGATATACATGTGTGTCTATATAAAGAGAAAGCACTTAAGCAGCAATCTTTAACTAGTTACTGAAATTTTAAATTCCTACATTTGGATATTATAAAGATAAGGTAGATCCCACCCACATAGGGAAATCACACTTAACTGATTATTCACCGGTCCACTTACTGTGTTCAAGAAGACAGTCATGTTTCTCGGCTTGAAAAAAGTTACTTTATACATTAGGTAGGCTTAAAGAGAGAGACTTTTGATTAAAAAAAGAAAACAAAAATTAGTATGAACCCTTTTAGATTTACTTTCTTGACAAAAGGGTCTGTTCATGTGAGGATGGAGAAAGAGAATTTCTTGCAGTTCTAGTCTGTAGCTTGAGAAAAGTTGGTTACTGCAGCTTACATGATGACTCTCTCCAATCAACTAAGTAAACATACATGTAGACTAAATATAAATGCTGGTGAAACAAGAGATTGCATATATCCATGCTTTGACATTAATAAATTGTAGAAAGCACTGGGATGTGGGTTCAAAATCAGTTACTACAGGTTGCATATAATCAAGTAACACAAATTACAGAATACTTCTGTGATTATTTATATACATAATGTATTCTGGTTTGTGACTAATCCTGAAATTGCTCCCTGTATCTCACACTACTCAGGTGCACAATTTTATTTTTTTTTAAGATCCTCAAAAAATTATCTTTGGGTAGTTATGGGATCTATTATAGTTAAATACCAAAACTTTGTAAATCAAAAATTTATTCAGAGGAAGATGATAAATAAAGGAGTAGGCCCAGAGCTGTAACTTCAGAAGTTGTTTCTTGTGTTTTCACAAAAAAACCCCACAGTTTAAAAAGCCAAAGGGCAAACCAACTCAATGCTGAGCTTCTCCAGAAAGTGAAAACTGTCTTTCAACCATGAATTATTGCAATCTTAAAACATATACTAAAAATGTTTCTAGTTTACCTTAGGGATCAGATTAAGCCAGACTACAAATATTTACGGTCCATTACAAATGTTTGGCGAGAATTCTGACTTGTTTTTCTACATAGCTTCAGTTAATTGGCAGTCAATTAACTTGAAATTTAAAAAAAAATCACCAAGGAGTGAACAGGCACAGTTCTACAGGAAAATTACTTCAGCATGAAGACATGCCCAAATAAAATCTCAAAGACATTATTTGCAGAAAGGGGAAACTGCAGAAAAACTTCCCATGGGTAGCAGTTTGTGTTTGGTACCTTGTAAGTGCCCTAGCATCGCATTAGGATGTGTTTTACAAATGTAAAGCCTGTGTTCCTAGTGGGGTCTGGCTGTGCAGCTGCAGAGAAGAGGTGCTGAGAGCGCTGCTCCGTGCTGGCCCCACGTGTGTGTGGATGCAGGTGCAGAGGTGGTGGTGGTCATTCCTGGGGAGTCAGACACATGGCCTTGAGCAAAACTGTGTCAGAGCCCAGCAGACTTTACCTGAAAAACTTAAATTTTGCATTATTTGGCCCTTAGGAGGCCTAAGGACGATTTTCTTCCAGGTCATTTCTCTGAAGCTCATTTTTCCCTTGGCTGTGTAGCACAGGAGACCAACCACATCTAGAAACAGTGTCCACCCAGCTTCTTCCTTTCCCATCTTTCTCATAGCTATGGAAGAGAAGTTACTCTACACAACAGTTTTCTTTGGAAGTATTTTTTTCAAACTGATAGTCCAGTTCTTTCCCATATTATTAATTGTTTTGAGAGGTTTTGTCTAACCATGTAAACAGTTCTGGTTTAAAAAAAAAGTTGAAACTTATTATTTTACATTGTGATTACAAGATTAAGTTCATGGCAGTAATATATATTATGGATACTTTATACAACTTTTTGATGCCTTTATGTGAGCTCAGCTACACCACTAAAAGAATGGGTTACGTACTTTAGCATACAAAAAACAAAAAAGGGGATAACTGGTATTGGTGTAATTGTATTTTTCAGTAGAGAGATCTTGCAAGTTGAACCCAGCACAAGGAATATGCATAGACAGCACTGCACTTGACCTTGAAATTTTAAGACACACACTCATATTATAAGAAATTAAGCTAGAGAAAAAGGTCTAAATGTCAGCAAGAAAAGGGACTTTAACAAATGAAACCATACATAAAATTCGTTGCTGTGTTATTTCATGGTTGGGACATTACTCTTTCTTCCGGCGTTGCTGTCAGCTGGCCTGGATATACTTTTGTTCTGATTAATTGCGGTACCCTTTCAGATCAGACAGGCATTGCTGGTGGAGGCTTGCTAGGATGTGTGGCAAAGAAAATTTGCAGTTGCTGTCTGAACTTCAAGGAGCAGAGATTGTATAGTAGAAGATGGAGAAAATCTCACCAGGGCTGCTGCTAACTGATTTGGCAGAAAATCAGTCACGATTTTCATTATGTCAAATCAGTCAATGATTTTGTCAGGGTATATGGCTGTGCTGGTTTCCTATTGCACTACTCTTAGGACTGGGTGAGAAATATCTGCAAGGAGTGATAGGAAATGTAGGAAATGCTTTGAATTGCCTGCAATATCCAGAACATAAGTGGAACTCTTGAAAGCTTAAGGGGGGAATTAAAAAAAAAAAATTATTAAAATTCAGAACTGATTCATACTGTCAGTAAACACCCTTCAACATCTTTTGGTTGCTTCCCCTATGGATAGAAGAGGTGTTGAAGAGGTGCAGAAGAGATGTCATCTCTGGTTTTCATTAAGTTTTTGTTTTCTTATTTTGCTCTATTTAAAGGCCATGGCTAAGCCTTTGCCAGCATCCATGGGCACAAGTCTGTCAGAAGTCCAGAGCCTTTTTTATTCTACTTTATTTAAGTCCTTAAAAATCCTCAGCAGTTAAGTAGCATTGTGGTAGGTAGTGTGGGAACATTGATCACTGCAGAGCTTGTTCTTTTTTCTCAGTGGAAGTACTGTGTGGTGGTCCTAAACCACTCCCAAAACCCTCACCCTTTGGTCAGGACTCAGACCAGGCTGGCAGTGTGTACGTCTGCTTTACAGGGGAAATCCTTGTCCTTATTCCTTACTGACATTTTAACTATCACCTTACAGCTGCTGTTTGTCCTGTGGACTCCATAAAGTTTGTGGGCAGCCTTGCATGGTTTACCAGCTTTTGCCACCTTTCCAAGTGCTCTGATGGGAACTTAAAAGTCTTCAATTTTATTACAGGAACACATGCTTATGGCAAGTGGCAGAGGGACATTTGGAGAGTGGGTTGCAGATCTACCACTAACTAAGCTGCTAGATCATTATGACTTGTGTTCTGCCATGCTTTCTACTTCCTGTGGCTCTGTCACAGAGTAAGGGCTGTCTTTGGGTTTAGTCAAGAAGAATTAAAGGAGATCTGGGCTACATGCTCCCTGCTGTGAGGAAGCATTCTACCCAAAGCAAATGATTTGTTTGACAAAGGAATAACTCAGGACACCCTTTCTTTTACAGCCTGGCCGAAGCATCCTAAATTGGCCACAAAAATATTTTTATTTGTTTTTCTAATATAATTTTAAGAAATGAACAATGGCTAATTTCTCCAGTGCATTGGGGATTCTGATATAAAAATGTTAATTTTGAAAAGTGAAAAAATAGGCAATACTCCAGCCCACTTGTTGAGTGGGACCGTACACTCAGTAAAATGCCTGTTTCCCTCCTCAGGTTTCAAACTGTACATGTCAGGCATGATGGACACCTTCTTTCCTCAACCTCCAGGGAGCTGTACAGTCCAGCTCAGTACAGTCAAATCAGTGGAAAGAGTTCAACCTAAACTGGAGGGAAAATATTTTTTTGCTGTTTCTGTCAGCTTCTCCAGAACATGGTTTGTGTCTCTCTGCCAGTTTAAGGGCACTGGTGTTAACTCTGACACTTCGATAAAATAAATCAGCTCATTTTATTCAGTCAAAAATATTCTGCTTTGTTCCTAATGACACAAATACCTAAATCCGTATGTGAATGGGTAGCTATTAATTGGTGCAGTTCTGTCCATTTGGAAAAAAACCCAGAGAATTAATTAGGTTAGAAAGACCTTGGACATCACAGAGTCCAACCTATGACTTAACACCACCTTGTCAACCAGACCATGGCACTAAATGCCACAACCAGTCTTTTCTTAAGCACCTTTAGGGTCAATAATTCCACCACCGCCCTGGGTGGCCCATCAGGTAAAGGCTTTCTGTATTCTTGCAGGACTGGATCACAGCCGATGTTAAGTTGGGGCAAACCTTTGAAATAAATTATTCTGATTAAGACAGTGATGGAAAATGTGTAAATATCAATTTAGAATTGTGATGAATTAAAATGAGTCACATAAAAGCAAACACTTAACAAAAAGAGTGGGAGGTGTCACTGTTCAAAAGCACCTCTAAGTCATCATACACAAAGAAGATTTGGAGGAAATATTTGTCCTGAAAAACATTTGGGCTATTTACAAATTTAAGTGGGAAATCACAGGCTTTGTATGTGGTAAATTAGGTGGTAAATCTCTGCAAATTCTTGTGTAGGAATAGGGTTTTTTCTGCTTTTTTTTTTTTTTGGT
>NC_031770.1:64550225-64634578 GCF_001522545.3 Parus major | reverse complement strand
GATGATTGTTCTGCCAGTCACCTAGGACTTTGCAGTTGTTTGGGAAGGTGGAGGTTGAGCAGTTCTAGGAGGAAACAGATTGTGGCTTAAAGTAACTTGTGCAGCACCAAAGTCACTGATTGCAGAGAAGCAAATGTGTAAAACAAAGCTGTAAGACAGCATCCCTCTCTGTGTGGCAGGGAGCAAAAAAGCCTCGGTGGAAAAAGGAGTGTTTAGAAGATATATTTAATATTTTAAGGTGAAGAGTGCAATCAGTGAAGAACGAGGAGTTGTTGTGGGCATAGCAAAAGGTAAGGAAGATGTCTGTGAAGAAAATCTTTTTTTATGAATAACATAGGTAAAATGTGGAATTAGAAAGGCTACAAGGTCACAGAAATCACATTTTGAAAGGGGCACAAATGGGAGCATATGCTATGTGAGCAGTGGAGATGGGGAAGGGTAGATTTTAGACATACAGGAATGATCAGTAAAAATAAGACATAGGTAAGGATATGTGGAGGAACTGAAACTGCAGAGTCTAAGGAGGTTGGAAACCACTCTCCTGGGAAAAGATGAGGAGGTGAAAAGGGGATATCTGAATGCCTCTGTAGCAGAAGCACCCTGGTCTGACTGTGTGGGGGAGAATGAGCACATGCTCTCCAAGCTGTGCCTCCTTTTTAGAGATGCAAGACCTGTTTCTTCAGACTGTTGGGTCAGCTCTTCCTGCGCTTTATGGAAAGGATGGGAGCCAAGAGAAAGAAAAGTAAGATGTTTTCTCCCTTTATGTAATAAATACTCAGAATATGCATGAGAGAACATAGGTAATGTGGATGTCTGAAATACCTTCATTAGATGAAGCACAGAAGAAATATAAAACACTTGCCATGTGCATTTCAGAAGAAGTTAAAATATGGTTTTCTTGCTTAGACAAGAAACAAGAAAGCTTTCTGGCTTTTCTGTATTGTGATGAGAACAGACTGCTCTGCCCTTTAGGGGAAGGGAGGACTGCAGCAAATGCCATGATTCATGGCAGCACACTTCTCTTGACTGCTTGTGCAGTTGCACCAGGGTAAATGTCCTGAGTTTTGACGCCAGGTATGTTGACATTGAAGCCCAGCACTGGTTAGGAAGTTTCCACTTTGTAGTAACTTGTTGCAGAGTCTGAAAATATTTCCTTTGACACAGAAAAGTAACTGAAGTCTTGTTTAATTGCTTCTTTTCAAGCACCACGAGATTTCATTACACTAGCTGAAATGCAATCAGTCAAATTAGAACTGGCACAGTGTCCAGAAGATATTTATTCTCTAAGGATATTTGTCATTAGCACCAAGAGTCATTTGGATTCTCCATCGGATCATACAATGGGCTACTGAACATTAGTTTCAGCACTATAGTAATAATAGAGAAATAACTGCTTAAACCACAATTAGGTGGGAATGTAATGCTTCCTGCATGAAAAATTTAGTCATTAATTTTATGTTGATATATTTTTAACATTATTAAACTGTACACTGGAGACAGTGGTTCCATAAAGAACATTTTTCCTATAGGAGCTGTATGACTTAGATGACGGCAGCCCAGTATGCATTAGAAAGAGTAATGAAAACGTTAAGATGACTAATGATGCAATTAGGTGTGCAAAGAGCATTGGCAGGCAAACACTGACTAATAGACTATATGTGTTTGTGTGTGTGCATGTACATTTATAACACATATTCATTTGTTTTTTTGCTGGGTTGCATGAAGCCCCTGAACTCTAATCAGAGGATTTTCTAATATAATATTATCTCTTCAAGTACGTACTAGCATATCATGCTGAACTGGGGTCTACATACAGACGTGTATTTCTTCTTTATGCAACATACTTGGCCTGAACCAAAGAGTAGTGTTGCATTTCATAGGGGAAGAAGTTCAATTATTCTACAGTGTATATAATTTTGATGTAACTTAAGTTTGTTGTTTTTTTTTTAATCTGACTCCTATATAAGTCTTATTTGGAAAGATGACTTCCAGTTCACTTTTGGCCCATGTGAATGAAACAGGCACATTTAAATAATACATGTCTGCATTGCCCCGAGTTCAAGAAAGCACTGACAGATGACATCTAGGATTTTTAGAGTTCTCAACTGGATTTCACTGATGTCATCAGGTGTCAGCTTTTCTATTTGATATATGGTAAGTTTGGGTGGTTTTTTTTTTATTTTTTTTTATTTAAGTGTTGTCAGTCTTTGTTTTTCTTTTAAGTGAAATTGTTATGCAAAAGCCCTCTTCCTGGTCAGCAGCCTAAAAGGCTTGTTCTTCAGGTGTGTTCACCTAAATGATGACAAGAAAAAAAAAAAAAGAAAAAAAAAAGCAAGAGACATCTATAGGGATATTAAAAAAGAGAAGACCACAGCACAGCCAGTCATTAGAGAAGTAATCTTAGGCTCTGAATGGATCAGTCAGCAAATAAAATTACAGTGAGTGATGGAATTGTCAAAACTGTTCTTGCAGTACCTCAAAAGTTTTGTTGAAACTGTGGGCATTGCAGGTTGTAGCTTAGAAAATTTGTCTCTTTTTCAGAAGTGTTTTTGCAAAGTAGTATTACATTGCCCTGTGATCTGGCCACCATAGATGATGTCTGATCTGAGAGGACTTTGCTTCTCTTCTGCATCACACTCATGCTTGGTCCCGGGCATCACACCTACTCAACTGAGAGGAACCTCTTCTTCCCCAGAGAGAGTCTTTCCCCTACTCCAGGGGAAGTATGACATGAAGGTCATGACATGAGGTCATAGAGTAACCTGGCTATGCCCACTCCCAGCTACTGCAAAATGAACCCTGTTCTGCCCAAAATAAGGATAAGAATCTAAAGACAAACATTAGAAGGTGATCCCAAGCCTGCATGTCCATATGGATTTATATGTGGTAATTTCCATGCCCCTTGCAGGACTACAGAATATGAAGAAACCCAAGTACAATAAGCCAGAGACCTGCTGGAGGGACCAATCAAAATCCATGCTGGTATTTCTTCTGGTTGATTGATGCTGGCTTTCTGATCCCAATTGAGCTGTTATAAGCTTGAGCCAGGTTTGAAATAGCACAGAAGAGCTTGCAGCGTTTTCTGGTGCTTGCTCTGTGGTTGAAAGGTGGTTGAGAAAAAGGTGGGAGACTATACTGTTTGGCTTGGGCTCCAAATAATGTCCATGCCTAAAATGCATTACAACCAGTAACCAAAGGTTTATACAAAGCCTACCAGTGGGTAGTTTGTACCAGCCACTACTTTGTAGTGGCTTTTTTTTTTTGATGTGCTGATGCCAGCACTTGGATAAGACACATTGACTAAAAGCATTGCAGTGCAGTAAAACATGGAGTAAAACTTCTGTAAGAACTGGTTGCGTTACAAAAGACACTGAATCATGTCCAATATTTAGGGCAGCAGTGGTGTACTGCCATTGGAAATCTTGGATTGAATCAATTTTGAGCTCTGGAATGCAGGATGAGAGTGATTTGTCTTTGGAATTGTAAATTTTACAAGAGGGCTCAAAGCAATGAGCCACTAAATGTGTCACTCTGGTTTTGGGTGGTAAAATTCATAATTTGGATGATGCTGATAGAGATACTGTTGAAATATAAAAAAAGCCTTATCGTTATAGTAACTACTCTCTCTCTCTAGCTCTGTTTCATTTAAGAATATTTGCTTGCCGGCTTTCCCAGTTTTCTTTGCCTTCTTTCTTCTACAGATTTACAAAATACTACATGCATTCCTGCAGGCTGCTTTGTATTTTTTTCTACAATTCCCTATTCAGCAGCAAGGGCTGTTTATGGCCTGAATGTCAGATAGGTGTGCACACACAATTTTACCTACAACAAACAGCAAGAAAGAACTTTCATGTGACACTTTCATGCATAGGCTTACTCTGTGGGAGAGTTTATATAAATCTCATTTACAGAATTATTTTCCTGGCAGCAAGTGATAGCTGGTAAACCTGTGACAGCGATGCTTGACATCAGCTATACAAAATATGCTAATTCACAAAACAAACAAATATCACCCAGGTAAAAGCTTTAATAATCATCATAAAAGAATACCTTTTACACAGTAGTTATTCCAGAGTGCGAATGTAAATCTTGTTGTGACAGTGTGGAGGTTTTGGCCGCTTACTACAGGGAAGACACTAAGAGTGCCCAAAAAAGAACAACAAAGCTAGTGAGGGGTCTGGAGCACTGGTCTCAGAAGTGGCTGAGAGAGCTGGTGTTGTTTAGCCTGAAGAAAAGGAGACCCTTATCCCTCTGTACAGCTACCTGAAAGGAAATTCAGTTTGCACCAGGGAAGGTTTAGATTGGATATTAGGAAAGATTTCTTCATGGAAAGAGTTATTAAGCATTGGAAAAGGCTGCCCAGGGAAGTGTATCTCCCTGGAGATATTTAAAAAATATGTAGGTACGGAGCTTAGGGACATGGTGTAGTGGTGGACTTGGCAGTGCTGTCTTAAAGTTGGACTCAATGACCTTAAAGGTTTTTTCCAATCTAAATAATTTGGTGATTTTATATAGCACTAATGGAAGTTGTTTCACAGCCCAGGCCAGTGTGGGCTGAAAGTGACAACACTGTGATCCTGCAGCTGCACCTGTTGAGGCTGTCCTCACTGCTGGGCTGGATGAGCGTGTGTCCTGACAGCCAGCTTGGCTCCAGCACGGCTGCTGGCTCCAGAGAACTCAGCAGGGAAGGGGGGAGTTCGGGAGGCCCCATGGGAAGAAGCTAAGTGCAGGATCTGTGAGGAAATGCAGTGTCAGAGTTACTGAGTACACCACACTGAGGAACTATGGGCATGGTAAGGAGGGGCTGCTGGACCCAGTCCGATTGGCAGCAAGGTTTGTTCACCTGCCTGCGGCACAGTCCTAGGTCTTGTGGCTGCCCAGGTCTAGGCTAACATGGATGGCTGTGTTACACTGTTCCTCAGCCTTTGGAAACCTCCAGGACCCGCCTTGTTTCCACCATGGGGACCTGCCCAGTGGCTGCCCAAGGGAGGGTAAACTTTAAAATTCACACAGCACAGAAAATCAAGACTTTTCAGCTGTTGAGCAGAAATGAACAAAAATAGAACTGCAGATCACCATGGCCATAAAATTACATCTTTAAAACTCAGTTTGGGTAAGAGACACCTGACTCTAGTACTTATTGCTGAATATTTTTTAACATAGCTCTAAGTTTGACAGATCTTGTGCTTAATTGATTTAGACCTGGAGGAATACCTCAATTTAGACTTTAGTTGTTTACTATTTCATACAACTTAGCTTAGAGATGAAACCTGCTTCTGTCAGAGTCCTTAATTTCATTTGTTCAGCTTCTGCAAGACAGCAAAATGTGCCGTAGAAACAGCATTTGCAAATTAACTCAGTTGGCAGAGCAAATGTAAAAAAGCCTTGCAGGTGTGCAAATGCTCTCAGCTGACGCTGGACTGCTGCTGTATTTCTTGGCACTGAGGTAATGCACAGCTGTGTTTTCTGGCCTGTCCCTAAACCAAGAGTTTAGATCGTCTTGGGAGGGCAGGGATTGACTTTTGGAAAGCTGTGCTCTCTTCAGCCAGGGCTCACCCTCTCTTGCTGCAGGAGATGCCCTCAAAATACCAGTGGCACCCTGTCACCACAGCTGTAAACAGCTGTTTCCAGTGAGCTACATGACAGGTTATTAATTAGATGTTGCATAAACTTTTCCAGGTGGTGAACATGTTCCATCACTGACTGTGTCAGGCACAGGACAAGGAGATTTACAAGGCTTATATATTATAATTATTATATCTTTCCTGAGTAGGTTCATGTACAAATCCAATGTGGCAGGTGGGAGGGAGAGTGTGGAAGGCATCTGGGATTGCTGTGTGGCATCCGTGAGAAGCTGCCATATCTGGGTCAGACAGTCAGGAAATCTGTAGAGGAGAAACAATTCATGTCCCTCAATGATCTGTTTATCCCTTCTCAGAATCAAAGGAAAGTAAGGCTGAAAGAGATTGTGTACTGCAGAGGTCCCCAACACCTCAGCTGCTCTGTGGAGCCACTAGCCATTGCAGTAGCTCTTCCTTATCCCAAACCATACAGCTGCTTTGACATTGGAAAGGGGGGAAGAAGGGAGGGAGTGGGGAGGTTGTGGGATGTGTCACAATCTGGGAATACCACCTTCCGCTGCCTTTAACTCCTTCTTAAAAACCTCGAGTGAAGCAGATTTTCTAGCCTTCCTAGGAAATCTCTACTGTTGCCACTCCTTCCTCATCACCAGAAAGTTTTGCTGTTGAGGGAATGTGGAGGTGTGCCCAGAGGCAAGAGAATGCCTGGCTGTGAGACCTGTGAGGTGGTTCCTTGGAAGATGTCCAGGAGTTTGAGTAGGCAAAAGGAGGCTGAGAAACTGAGGATGGCTGTGGGAACCTCTGTGCAGTATGGGATCAATTTGCAATTAGCTGGTTACATTGCTGGTGCCACTAGTGACCATTATGCTCCATCTGCCCCACCCTGCCTCCTTGTCTATCTCCTATCGGTACCTGGCTTCAACAGTGGCAGGAGAGGCAGAAATCTGCTCTCACTGGGACTTCAGTCTGGTGCTGAGTGCAGGTGACTGGTGCCTCAGTCCATGCACTGTCAGCCCTGCATACCCAACCCATGGCTAAATCATGCTGTTGTCTCTGTACTCCAGTTTGTCGCCTGCAAAGCAAAGGTCTGAGTGCTGTCCTGGGTGCTGGGAGTTTTGCTGCACTAAGTGTGTCGAATTTCCAAGCCAGTGGTGGTCAGTAGCCTCCTAGTAGGTAGAGTGTGGCTGCCAGAGGAAAGGCAATGGCTCTTTGCCTGCTGAAAACAATCAGTGCAGTGGCATCTAGTGCACAGTGGGCAGAATTACAGATGTCCAGCAGCCCCCCAGCTGAGCTGGGTGTCACTGAGGAGGGACTGTAGGCTGCCTTTTGAGGAATCTCTGGAGCTGGGAGCATATCTATTCCTCTCCTTCTCTCTTCTCCTGAATGGAGCAGGGGGCCTCAAGTTTTAGGGCAACTGAGAGCACCCCAAGGCACTGTTGTCTTTTGCTCATGAGCACTCAGTCATCCAGATGCCAGATTCTGGTGTAGGATTAAAAAAAAAAAAAGAAAAAAAAAAGATTATCTAGTTCAGGCATGTACAGAGAAAAGTGGGTATTGTCAGTGTTCTGGTGGTAGGAGCTGCTGCTGAGCCAGAGGAGTTGTAGGTGTTTTAAGTGACAGGGGATAAACATCCAGGCACCCAGAATCTCAGTCACAGCAGCAGCATGTGCTGTCCCTTCGTGAACCGAAATGCACTGGGTGCCAAATAGGCATGTCACAGAGTCTGGCCTGAGTCTGGCCATAAAAGCCAGTGCAATGCTTCATTCTGCACTTTTTTTCCACATACAAGAAAAAAAATCACAATGTAAAATGGCAGTGAGCAGTTCGGGGTCAGCACTCTTGAGCAAGAAGACACCAAAAATGACAGTGATGCGAATAAGAAATTTGATGAGTCACTGTTAGGTACAAGTGAAAGTCTGTTTCTAGATGTTTTTGGTTCTTGCACAGTAAAGTAATCCTGATGTGTGGCACAGTGTGTTTATTTGTGGAGGGACCCTGTGTGCTTGTTTTGAGCAGCAAAAACATGCATGCATACATGTGCACACATATGCTGTGTTGTGTGTATGCTGTGTTGCATTTTCATAGCAAAGTACAGGTCATATCTTATTAATACTAAGAACTGTTTTGTTGTTGGGAGGTTTTTCATATATAAAATGTATGTGAATGTTCTAGATAGGCATAGAAATTTGAAAGAAAAAGCTTACCGTAGAATAAATATATTTTTATCAATGGAAGACTTAATTTTGCTCTTACTGAGGTCAATGGTAATCCTTCCATTGTAGTGGTCTAAGCAGCATTGACCATAGAAACCTTCAGTTTCTAAATGATCTCTCATTAATGACAATAGGTCAAGAAAATCCTCTTATGGGGGTACTGGAAACTCTTAGATTTTACCCTAAACAAGTGAGAGTCAAAGTCCCCTCCAAGCAGCATGGAAAATCAACCACATCCTTATTTATTTTCCTTTCCTGTGTATTAGCACACATGTACAGCTTGTAGGTACTGGATGAAGCCTTCAAATCCCATTGATTCTGGGTCTGAAGACTCAAGATTCTCAAGTATGTAAATCAGAGCTGCCTAACACTGAAGAAGAAGGGAATAATAACTTTGTCAAAAACTTAGCTTCATGTGTCACAAAAAGCTACATTAATTCTGTTGGAATAATCTGCTAGATAGTTTTATTTTAGAAATTTAATGAATTCATTACTCTCTATGATGAGACTTTTCCAAATGTCTCTTAGTTTTCAAAATACTGCTTCGTCTACCAAGCTACTAAACATGTCTGACCCATTCACTCTGTTCCTGCAAATCCAATTTTCATCCACCCTGATGTACATGGCTTTCCTTCCTTTCTGACAGGAGTGGAAAAAATGGAGCCCAAAGTGACTATTGCTTTAAAAGTGCTATTTCCCTGGGCTGTAATATATAATTAAGAGTCTGTTTTCTCAAGACAGAGAATGCTCTAAAGATTACCCACATCTATTTCTCTTGTCTGTACACATCTTATTCATCTGATCACGGATGATCCATGGGAGAATTTCTAGATGAAGTGGGGATGTGGTGGGTGCTTTGGGGATGTGCTTCTTTATCCAGGCTGGGTAAGATGGACTTGAAGGTATGCTTTACTTCTGGAAGCAGAGGAGATAAGACTCAGTTTACTTTCTTTGTCTTTGTATTAAAGGATTATTAAGGGAAAAAAAAAAAAAAAGAGGATTTTATAGTAAATGACGGATTGCTTTTGAGTTCTTTATAATCCCCTTGGCTACTATCAGATTGGGTAGCATAATAACAATGCAGTATTTATTTATAAGATGGAAATACATTTGATGATACTAGCTGCACAGCTGATTATCTGGAGGAAACAAATTTTAAAAGCTACAATACTTGTGAATTGAATTTTTTTTTAAGCTTTACTTGAGAGCAAAGGTAAAATCCTTTAATTTCTCAGATAGAAAAACAGCCATAGTGCTGCAAGAACTCAGTTATCGATAGCTCTGGGAGAAATTGTTTTCAGAATCTGGACAAGTTCACTTTATAGCTATCTTTTCTATCTGAAACCTGTACTTGAAGCACTTGCAGCTGCCTGTACATTGCTTTTGACTGCACTTAGCTAGGATGAAAAAACTTAATGGTGCTGGATGCTAAATTTGTTATGTGCAAAACTTTTCCTGCTGCCTCCAGGTGTAAGCAGCAGTTTCTGCAAACATTCTGCACCTCCTTTCCATTTCTTGTGTTTACCACAGCCATATTTTCTCTCACTGAGTAAGATGAAGTAAGTTTTCATTGCTAAAAAAAAAAAACCAAATCAATATGCATTTCTTAATAATAACCCATTCATGGTTTCAACAAGGAATCAGTCTAATTATGGTAATTTTTTATTCTATCTGCCTCAGCCATTGGCAAATCTGAGCTGGGCAGATGTAAGACAGGGCTGCAGTGTGCACTGTACCAGCAGGGGTGAGGCAGAGCACAAGTAGAAGGTGCTTGCTGAGCTGTGAAAATAGGACCTAACAGAAGAGGCTACACGTCAAGGGAATCTGAGAGGAGCTGGAAAAGCACCTCTTTAGGGTACATTTTTTACTAAAATGCAACTATTTTATATTGTCTTTCCAATTGTGCATTGCCTGATGACTTCTAGGTTTCCTTTTAAATGCTTTCTTACTTGGCTATTTTAATTATTTTTCCTAGTAATTGTCTTCATTTTGTAAAGGCATTGCAGATGTTAGGGTAGATGAAATAGCGTCTAAAAAAAAGAAAATATGTGAGACAGAAGTGTTCAGAAATAACATTTCTCTGACTTCCGTGAAATTAATCTTCTGTGTCTTCAAACTAGGATTTGAACTGTGCAATGAATGCAATGAAAGTCCAAATCAAAGCCTACTAAAACACGGGCAGATGAACTGTGTCACGGTTGTTACCATTTATGCTATTATTTCATCCATAAGTGATATAATTGTCCCCTGGCCTTTGTTTATGAAAACTTGGACAAAGTCTTTCAGCATTAATGAAGTGACAGCAATGTGATAACAGCAGAAAGGAGTGGAGAGCCAATGGGTTTGAACAGACTGTACTGACACTGATGGGGACAGAGGCAGAGGTCAAGAGCCAGTAGAGTAGCACTGAGCAGAGAAATTTTCTGTTCTTAAGAAGTGCTCCAGCAGAGATGCACAGCTGAGATGGTTTCTGGTCACCATCAGAGCAATATAGACACCAGAAGCGTAGTGAAGAGTCTACTCACAAATATACTGTAGCTGTTGTGTGGATTGGATTGAATTAAGAACGGAGCAGGTATCACTAGCCTGAACTTAGCTGACCTGTGAAGCACTGTGAGAGCAAAGAGCGTGGCAGCTTGACTCAGCAGTTATTTAGGTTAGGAGGATAGGGCAGGACAGAAGCACAGTTCATGCAGCTCTCCTTTCATTAAGCCAGCAATGTGTGTTGTTCACAGTACAGTCTTGAAAGGAAGGTTCAGCTGCTGTACCACTGTAAGGAAACCACAGAGCCCTAACATGTGATGGTACAGCAGCAGTTCTGCTAGGCCTGTGCCTGATGGCTGTGCTGTCATCTGTGATTTCTTTGTCTCTGTTGTTATTTACTTGACTGATGGTAGCTGCCAAGGGCAACACACCTACAAATATTAGAGCTTTTGGTATGCCTAGTGACAGCCTGGTATGATTCTCAGTACCAGTGTGTCCAGTCAGTTAGGACTGACTTGCCTTTCAGAAGCCCAGGGTGTTCCTTTTCTAGGTCATCTTCACTGTTCTTGTTCAAGACATTGTATCCCTGTTTTCTGTCAGTTGGTGACTGTTGAATTTTTTACACTGTACATGATATCTGCTCTTCTGTTGGGTGCTGGTGTAGCGCTATAGAGATCACTTGTAGCTCCATGGCTCGTAGGTAGGGCTGTGCTACAGGAAGCAGAACTGTTTACATACTTGCTAAAATAGTGGGAAGACACCATGACACCATTGTAAGGCTTCTTTCTATTCTTCTTTCCCCATAATTTTCCCTTTCTTTTTCTCTCCTGCTAACACTGCTGAAAATATTGGTGGAACAAAAACAACCAGGGCCTTTTTTATTTCTTCTTTCTTTTCCCTTACTAGCTTTTCTTTATGTGCTGGGATAATTATGCCCAAATTGCCAAATATAAAATACGGTGCATTGCATGTATTTTGGCATGTATATAGTGTTAGCTCATATGTAATATGAAAGGATGGCAAGTGTGTTTTTAGGATTCAGCTGAAAAAAACCTTAGCTTGCCTACAGCTGCTCAGGGTTTCCTTCAATCTGTGCTAGCCTGTTTTTGGTCCACATGTTGCAAATTATCAGCTTGGTAGTTCTCATCAAGTATATTTGGCCAACTCCTATTGTATTTGGGAAAAAATTAGTTTTGCTTCCCGAATTTGAATGGACATACAATATTTCCCCCTAGACTGAAAATTGTACTTCTCATGTTTAGTGGTTAAGTGGTATTTGCTGTTCATTTTTAAAATTTCAGCAGAAGTCAGAGCCCTTCCCCATTGCCTTCATGCCAGGCATTTATGCAGTGGTGACTACTGTAGGTTGCTTTGGCTGTCAGGTCCTGAAAAAGGAATGTCTCTTGAGTGGTTTGTTGGTTTTCTTACCCCCCCTCCCCAATTTCTTTTCTTCTGGTTGGTGAATGCCTGAGCACAATCTGGCTCATCATCAGGATGTTTTATCTTGGTGTTGACAAATGCCATCTTCTGTGCAAAATTTTTCTTTTGAAAAAAGAAAATCCAACAGTCTTGGTGAGTAGACGTGGCTGTCAAGTTGCAAGTGTCAGAGCTGCTGTAGGTGCATTGAAGAGTGCTGGGTGGGGGAGTGGGTCCCTTTTCATCACACACCTGTACAGCACAACTGTGGAAATAAATGCTGTGGGCGTTTTCTGAAGCTCCTTCTGAATAGTGGCAATGCATATGGGCCTTGAATCTCAGGACCTTGGGTAGTTTGGGCTTTAGAAATTCAACAGTAGATGTCTAAAAGGCAATAAAAAAACCTGATGTAATGCTAAACTAGAAGTGGGATCGTATTTGTGAAAAGGAGCTGCTTCCAGGAGAAACTTAAGCAAAGGGGAGGAGTGAGGGCTTGGTATGAGAATAAACGTGATAAAATTTTGGTCTGAGAAGACTTGGTGCCTGTGCTTTTCTGCTGTCACTGTATTAGTCATAAAATAAATGACCAGTGACAAATGCCTGCTCTCTGTAGTTACTTCTACAGTGGCATGTTTTAGGGTTGCTCAATGGATGTGCTCTGAAAATGAGAGCAGTTTGTGGGCTGAAACCGAGATGTGCTCTCCTACAAATAAAGAGGTCAGGCCCTACACCCCAGGCCTCTCCTGCCCACCCACTTCCCTTTCATAAACCAAATCATTCTGGGCTTGCTGTCACCATGGGTTGGGCAAAAGGCAATTTTCTCACCTGATTGCCTATTTGTAAAGTTGTGTTGTTGCCTGGTGGTTCATCCCAGGCTGGAATGCTCCTCTTCCTCCACACACAATCCTGCCTGCCCTCTGCCTGTGGGGGCCCCTGGTGCCCCTGGGCAGCAGGCGTAGCCTCCCTCCCCACAAGCAGCCCAAAGGCTGGCAGTCCGTAGGTGCACGTGGAGCTCCTGCTCAGCACTGACAACACGCCTCCCACCACCTTTAGTTTGGATCCAAGCCCCACTAGTTTTCTCCATACAGTTGCAGATAATTCCTGGATGAATAGTTCATGGTCCCTCGGCTGTGAGCCAGGCCTCTGTGCCCACAGCCTTCTTAGTTTTGTCTAGTGATGAGTCTGCAGACCCGCTGTTGGGGACAATGAGGGAAGAGTGGGGTGAAGCTTTAATGAAAGGTTAAGTGCAGCGCTGTGTCCTGTGACGCTGTTTACTTGTCATCATTAATGCTCTTGCTGAAGGAGATGGCTGGAGTTCAGTGCATGCCTTCAGCCTCGTCTGCTCAGTTTGAGGCTTTCTAGCAAGCCTCTCAGAGAAATTGCAAGCAGAGGATTTCAGCAGGAATTTCTGAGAGGCTAAGCTGGGCACAGCTGAAAAGCAGACCACCCACTGCCTCCCATCAAAGTTGACCCAGCCATCTCTACTCATTGTGAAAGTACATGACACAAACCTTCCAGTATTTCTAATTTTTTGAATGTCTGTTGGATTCCTCCTCTTAATAATAGCACAGGAAATTCAAACTATCTCTGGACAATTGCAACAAGAAATTCTTGGGTGGTTAAAATTTAATATCTTACCCTGCTATTTGTGGTGTGATATTGATACCCACAGGTATTTTTCTACCATGTTTTATTGCTTAATTATATCAGTTATGAATCAATCAAAAGAAGCAGCAGAATGGACACAATTAATTCTCAATTTAGATATATAAAGTGGAAAGAATTATGGTGGTGCTCAGCTTCTTGTAAAGCATGCTGACCATTGACACTAAAAATAAAGGGCAGAGACTTCAAAATGGTAATTAAAAAGTGAATTAAATGAGGCTACTATGCACTGTAATCAGAACACTAAATTTCCAAAATTTCCTCTTACTTTTTGACTTACAAATATAGGTTAAGCTGCAGATTTTTTTTGTGTCGCTCAGTGTATTGCTCTGGATATACAAATAGAATTTATTATGTAATATACCAGCTATACAAGACAAAATCTTAAATCTCTTGTTATTCAATTCCTCTTTTATGTTATTCTACCATATCATCTCTTAAGTCTTCATTTCCAAGTTTCATTAATAAGAAGGAGGAGAAGGCACTTTGCTTTGGAGGCTAAATAAAAAGACAGTTCTGTTTCCCAGAGTATGTGTTAGGTTGAGATATGTATTTACAAAGGAGAAAAAAAATATTTTTGCTAAGAAAATAGCAGTACATACAATGCCACCTGGAGAGAGGAAGAGTTATAATGATCACATTAAAAGGAATCTTAAAAATGTGAAATTAGAAATCCCGCAGCCCTACACGTGACTGAAATTTTAATGTACCCAAAGGAATACCCAAACATCCGTTCACGCTGTAGGTTTTGCTGTGTGTGCCTTTGGTTGCAGCATCAACAGAGCATAGTAGAAGCCCATGCTTAGAAAAGAAGGTACAGCAAAGCTGGTGAGGGATCATACTCCAGTCTGTCACATCACTGGTGCATGTTCCAGCCTTTAACTTTGAGAATGCAGGTGGGCAACTAGTAAATCAGGGCATATCTAAATGTAGAACTTGGGTTGCCTAAGAGAGTTTTGAAGACTGACAAGGAGGTGGGTGACCAACTTCACGTAAAGTGAGTGGGAAGTAGACTAGGACTTGAGTAGGTTGAGTAAGGCCAGTCAGTTTTGACTCATCCTGCTTATTAGACATACAAATATCATTCCTTGGAGCTGACCTGGAGGCCCTGCAGCATCCTTACTGCATTCACTAGCACCTTAAACTTTCTGACCCACAGCATTTCCCCCAAGACCCTCAGCTGCCCTGCTGAGGGTGGTACTCCTGCTTTGTTAGACAGTGTCTGCCCTGCTGTAACAACAGAGCCTCTGTGGCTTAATGCAGAGTTTCAACACTTGCTGATAGGACAGGACACCAGGGAAATTCCTTCCTTCTTACAAGGAGAAAAAAAAAAACAACTTTGATTTTGTTCAAGCTTTTCCATTTTAAACAGGAATGGATGACACCAGAGACACAAAGGTTTTCCTTAACAAATAGGGGATCGGGTGTGGACTTCAGGAAATGTGCACTTGCTAAGGTCCAGAGCCACCTGAGGGTCCTTCAGGGCAAACACATTTGCAGTGCGTGTAAGAAGAGTCATTACGCTCATCTGTTCTGTGCTCAGGGTATAAAAGATGTCTCTCAAGGTCAATTTCTATATCAACAAAAGTAAGAAAGTACAATTTTCCAGTTGGTTAAAACAGATATCTCAGTGGACCTAATGGAGTGGATCCCTTACACATGAAACTTAACAACCTGGCTTACAGTGTTAGAGTTTATAAACTGTGGAAAAAAACACCAAATCTTTCTGAGCTGTGCTAGCCAACAACACAAGTGCTGTTGTCCACTGAAATATTGTCTATGGATTGTTACTGTCCATTGAAATTTATCCCTGACCTGTCCTGGGGGTACCATGGAGAAAAGCAATAGTTTTTTAATGCACGAACTACACGTAGCATGTATCGCAATAATTTACTCCAGTGTCTGAAATTAACTTTTTTTTTTTTTCCTGTAAATAGTTCTAATTGTTAAGGTGAAATTTTCAAATCGTAGTTTGGCCTGTTGGTTTAAGAGTTATTTTTTCTTCTATGCTTGGTTGAATTTGGGTCTTATTTCTGGTCTCAGTATGAATAGAGATTTTTTTTCTTTTTAGTAATGAGATTTGGACTGCAAAACATGGGTAAATAAATTTGATTTATATGTATGTATATAAACACACACACATATATTACTTTCAATATCAAGCAGAGAGACATGACCAAACAAATCCAGAGATTGTAAAAGATTAGGGGAAAAACCCCACAGCAACAGTAGGAGGGAGATTATTTTAGCATAATGGAGAGAACTTGATAAATAGTGGTCGAAAAGGTAGAATTGAATTTTATTGATAGCATACATGTGTAATTCATGTCTCCAGGCTTTTGAGTACAGAACTTCAAAGCAGCCAAGCTGATAGTAGCTGATAGTGGGGAAGACAAGTAAGCTGAGGGGTACAAAGATGGAAACAAGTAGGGAACTAGTGGTGCTTTAGCTGACAAAAGCCCAGGGATGTTTATGTGATCTCAAAACACCATCGCTGTGCAGTACATAGGGATGATTGTAGGAAGATGGGAGCAAGTTTATGTAATAAAATAGTAAACTTTTTGGATTGCTCATCTAAAATGTGTGGGTTTTGGAAATTATTTTAAAGCATGTAGTTTGATACAGGTAAAATTATCAAAGAGTCACTGTATGCAGTGAGACTCAAAAGCAAATCATCATTTTGAAGACTTCATTCCTCTTCTGGGACAGAGCGTTTGACAGCAGAAGCCTTTCAGGGACTGTGTGCAATCTTTCTCTAGTGATGGTTTAACATGTTTCTTTCCTTCTAAACTGCCGAACAAATAAAACTGAATGTAAGAAAATCAACCTCCCAGATAAAGGCGATGAACCATGAAGAGAAACCCTATTCCTTCAAATTTATTGAGGATCAAATGTAGATATATTTCTTCATGTCAGATAATGTCTTTCCATTCTGTCTGAGCAGTCACGATAGAATAAATGTTTCCAAATGGAAGCTGCAGTGCCATGTCCAGCAATGCTATCAGTAACCTGGTTGGCTGGCTCTCATACATGTCAATATAATCTGGTCTGGAGTAACATGCTGGATTTAAAATAAAAACATTTTCTATGAAATATATAGTGAGCCTAAACTAAGTAACAGTGATATGAAATACTAATTTTTGCATTTCTCTCCTTTTTGCTTATGATGTTATTCGCTATTTTCCACATTCCTCTGTTTGTGCGTATGAATGCACAATGAAATGCTGTATAGAGTAGTGCTCTATGTGTATTTTAAGAACCCTACTGCATTTTCTGAGCTCTCTCTAACACTTCTGGGAATTCATCCTGCAGTTCTATAAAAAAGGCCTTACTATTCCCACCAGGACCTCTGAGGAGATCCCATTTCAAAGCAAGTCCTTCACACGGTGAATAAAACCCCAAGGAATTGCAGAACCAATAAAAGGATCTCCCACTTCCCCTTTGCAAGCCAGGCAGTGATTTTTTCAGTTGGTATCACATTCAGAGCAAAATGATTCTGTAACAATGTATTGTAGCAAAATAATTGAGTATCCAATTTGTTTTGTAAGTGCATTTTCCCCCAGTCCCCTCATTTGTTTCTCTCTCCTCTAGATAGAAATTTAAGTACAACAATATTAGAATGTAAACTCTTATTTTTTTGGTGGTTTTGAATAATCTCACAAGCAACAAAGATTAAAGTAGCCTGACAGCTTTGCTCCTGCTCTCTGATTTATGCTATACATACTGGCATTAAAGATTCAGTAAAGGGAGAATAGCCATTAAACATGCATTGCAATGTTTAAGTGGGGGCACCTCAGTGCCACCTTTTGGGATGCTGTACCCACCTCTGCCGCTGAAAAAGACACATGGGCTGATGCAGGCAAGAATGTCCCATCCTGCACAGCAGTTTCTCCAGCTGCATTCTCCCCCATAGCTCCTGCTGTGCATGGCCAGACATTTTCTCTCCTGCCTGATTTTTTAGTGCTGCCCAGAGCTGTGAATTTTCATAGTATAGACAGTTAACATGAAAGGGTTTTCAATAAGATAAAGTGAATACTATATACATATGTTTTTGTCTGCTGTTGCTGAAAGTATTTTGTGTTCTAGTGGATTAAAAAATGCTGTGCTTGCAAACTGGGAAATCACATGTGCCTTAATATTAGGGAAATCTGGCAGTAGAAAAAGGAGGTGAGGTGTGCCCGATGATTGAATACCATAGGGGATAGGCAGATCTGGAACTTCCCTGGGGCATATGATGCTATTGGTAAAATAGGCCAGGCTGTGTGTCCTGGAGCCACACTGACCTGCTGGGACTTGAGCCACAGCTCAGCCAGGCTTTTGATACCGTGAAGGTGACTCAGAAAGGAATCAAAAGAGAGACTGGAAAACATTAAAGGGAGACGTTTGATGAATTTGTTCCATTCAGTTTAACTTCTACCTAGATTCACTGACTGTGGAAATTCATAATCTCAATGTCAGAGATGTTACTAAAATTCTGTGAGAATTTAGAACGGTATTCAAAGAGGGGGAAAATAATAAAGCTTTTTCTTAATTTACTGTTGTGCCTGATGCTTGCTGGAAGGAAGAAGCCTTATAGAGAAAAGATAACTCTCCTAGGGGCTATCTTGGAGACCTAAATGGCAAGAAATAACTGTGGAGAAATCTTTAGTCTAACAAGGGTGGACAAGACTCAATAGTAAATGAGTCAAGGTAAATGCAAACTAGATCTTGGACAGTGAAAAGATTCTGATACTGATAGTTTATGGCAACTGTCAATTAACATCAGTGGAAGTTTAAAAGTCATAACTGGATTTTTTTCCCTTCAAATTTAATACTTTTGTGTCTGTAAGATTGTATTTTGTGTATGTAATATTGTATTTTTGCATGTGATTATCCACTTGATAGAGATATATCTCTTCAGCTCTTGCTGAAATCTTTGTATTTCCTTTTAGGAATCTTGTATACTTCAAAAATGAGTCACTTTTTCTAATTACTTGTAATTAATACTTCTGGTAAATGAATGGCATGTCTGATTATTTTTTGTTTCTTTGCTTGCTTCTTCTTCCAGAAATGTTTAGGAGAGATGCAATGCATTCATTAGCAAGATGTTAACATTCATTTAACATAATTACCATCCTTTTTCCTATGTAGAAAGATTTCCTTTTCAGACCAGAAGGCTGTGCTTTGAGCTGATCACAACATGGGAAAACTGACTTTGGTGAGGCAAAGGAGAGCACTGAGAAAAGCCTGAGGAGGGGGACAGCCAGAGCTTAGCATCAGCCAGGGAGAAAATGGGGGCAGAACACTATATGCAAATACTTCCTTCTCTTAAGCATTAAAATGTCAAAAGCTTATTCATCAGCAAAATCATTACCTTTCACCAAGAGCAAAAGGAAAATTCATAGTTTTTGTTCATTGAAATATTGCTGCGTTCCACACAAAGAGCTATTGCTGCTCCCCAAAAGAAGAGGACTTTATAGCTGCGTAGGTTTCACATCATCATTTAGTATGAGTATTTCAGTTTCATTTGCTAATTATCAAATTCTCACAAGGTGCCAACCAGCAATTTTCTCCAAAATGTGTTCACTTATTTCTAAGGTGGACTAGAGCATCTATTTGCAAAGATAAACAAAGAAAGCCTAAGCACCATTCAAATCACACTTAAAAAATGTTACAGACTTTTTACATACAGGTGGGTTTCACTCACTGCTGCTGAAAATTCATCCAGGACATGGTTAATCAATTATCTTTTTCAGTAAGTCTGCTAAGTCAATTCATGTTTGCCTTTAGAAATAGACCTGGTATCAAGAGGATAAAGAAAAGCAGAAATGTGTTACTTGTCTTTAGAAAATGTGGATTGTGGCCCCTTTCACAGTGATGCTCATGAAGTGGAGGATAAAGTCTGTCAATTGAAAAAATTGATAACCCAAGAGGACAGAGGTATGCCCATTTAGGCTTCATCCTCCCCTAGTGCTGGAGATTTTTCCTGAAAGTGATGAGGCACAGATGATTGAGTCCCCCTTTTATCACATCCATTCTTATACCCTTTCATAATGTTTGTTGGCTACATTTTCAGCACCTTTTCCTAACAGAAAAAAAAAGTTTAATATTTATTTAAGTTGCCCTGCAAGCATGTCTGGTTTTGTGGCTGCAGTTCAGCTCAGGGCCGACCAGATAAGCACACTTATTACAAATACAGGACAAAACACAGTAATGGCTGGGGAAGGCCTATTGACCTAGAATGCAGTGAGACATCCTTTGCATGTTCATGTAGCCTTTCAAAAAGCTGAGAGTGTTAGGAGGGGAAATTTGCTTCCTGGGGCTGCTGAAATCAGGAATACAAATAATTCTAATTGCATTCTAAATGATAGCTCTATAAGAGTTACATGGTCATGCTTTGTTTCATCTCCTTTCTATTTTTCTATTTTTTTCACTCTTTACTGATAGTCTTGTATATGCATGACAGTGGGCACAGTTCTGGGGAAAAAAAAAAAGAAGTGGGAATAAAGAAGCTTTTTTCTCATCTCTTTCCATCAACTAAACTTCCCATAGAAGCTGAACAACATCCTCTTTATCAAGATTATGGGTTTCCACATCTTGGCATACTATTTCTTTCCTTTAGTGCATGCCAGCAAACTGAACTACGAGTGATAAAAGTAGAGAATAAGGCATGTATAAGGCCATATTTATTCACTTATATCAAGAGCATTTATTTACATGAGTAGGGCAAGTGGGATATAAGTTGCATTTGGAACTATGAACATCACACACCCATTTTTCAAAAGATAACACATCTGTAATGCAACATTCTGCCTTGCATATGAAAAGAATTGGTATTATTAATGGAAATATGAATGAAAGAAAACAGCTGTCAGCCTTTTGAGCCATTTTAGAACAAAAACAGAGCCTAGCCCTGCACCCTGCCCAAAGTGCAGCTTTGACTTGCATTGATAGGGGAATGTTGTGCTTTGACCTGGCTGTTGTGGAAATATGGACTGATGGCCTTTGCATTATTCATGTTAAATACATACTGCTGAATCATGGAAAAAGCCCCTGAGAAGCCAACCACTTTCTGTTGACAGCCTGAGTGCTTTTTAATTCCCATCCACT
Source organism: Parus major (assembly GCF_001522545.3). Taxonomy (NCBI): domain Eukaryota; kingdom Metazoa; phylum Chordata; class Aves; order Passeriformes; family Paridae; genus Parus; species Parus major. Next base: position 64,614,132 of record NC_031770.1, on the reverse strand, counting down.
TATGTGGGGGGGTATGGCAAGCAGTGTCCTGTGACACTGGGCTTTGCATTCAAATCACTCCAGCATGAAAAGCCACAGTAGAACAAATTGTGGCTTGCTGGGTTTGGACTTGACATTAGGGGACAATTCTTTGCTAGGAGGGAACTGTAGTACAGGAGCAGGTTATCTCGAGAGGTTGTAGATTATTCATCCGTGGAAGTTTTTAAGTCTAGGATAAACAATACTAAGTCTGATCTCATCTGCTGTGGTGATAGGACAGAAAGTTGGACTAGATGACATCCAGGCATCCCTTTGAATCAACATCTCTACAATTCTGTGGCTTTCTCAGTAAAATACATATAAATTAGGCTTTTGTTTTCACTGCACACTCTTTCTCAAAATCAAAGTATAAACCATTATTTTAGAAAAAAGTAAACCAGAATCAACTCACATTTTTACTGGTAAAATGCCATTATTTTTAACAGTGATAATAAGGTTTGTTCTCTTGGATCACTGAAGAGCAACACAACTATTATTTCAGTGGAAAAACTATTATTTCAATAGGGAGAATAATTTTAATTTGAATCCAGCTGTTGTTACAATGAAATTCAAAAGGCAGTGCAAGATGTAATAAGGAGCTAAAATTCTGTGGTTCAATAGTCAGCATTGATCTCTCTCTTACTGATCTCAGGGAAACCAAGATTTCATTCCATGACATGAAGAGCCTCACAAGAACTTTCCAGCAATTAATTTCCTTTTAAGTCCCTCACTGATGGCTCAAGCAGTATTTTAAAATTAATTTTTCTCATTCTTTCTGCAAAGATGATTTTTACAATTTGTAATAAATTTTAAAAAGTATAGACTCCTTACACATCCAGGTGCAAAACCTCTAGTTTCTAAAAGAAAATGAGTCTTTTATTATCAGGACAGATCAGTTGGACTCCTATAACTCTAATAACCCTTCTCACAGTTATAACATTCTTTGCCTGCTGTGGAGAATTATTTAAAAAGAGTTACTCTTACCTGTCTTGAAAAACGTCAAAGTCTGACTATAAAAGCACAGTCTCTGTGGACCAGCATAGCAGACTATTCATCCCTATGCAAATTATGTTTTGGAAAACAGTATTCAGTCCATATAGTGAAAAATTATGACAGAGGTAGAACAGTAAAACAAATCTGTTTTGAACTACAGTGAAGTTTTCTTGGGGTTGAAAGTTTCCTAACATTTGATGGAGCTGAGAAATGCCACCAGACTTGACATTACTTGCATTTGAATGGATTTCTCTGACTGAGCACATTCTCTAGCTATTTCTCATGTCTTCTTTTTAGTTTTTCTGAGAAGTGTTTCATAGCATTTCTTAAAAGAACACCCAAAATATTCTACCTTCCAGTCAGTTGTGCTTTCATGACTACATTAAAAAATGAACAAAAAGACTTAGAATGTATAACCAATGGAAAAAAAAGGAGAGCAGATGGGAATTGATGTGCAGCAAAAGGTGAGGACTGTAGGAAGCAGTGAGGCTAGGAGAGGCAGAAAGCAGGAGGAGAAGTGGCTGTGTTCTGCTTGAGGGGGTGGGTGGCTGTGCTGCCTTTGCAGGAAAGGGGGGAAGCTGTTTGTTCCTTTTGCTTCAGGAGAGGAATTGAAGAAGTAGGATTCTCTGAAAAATTGTATAGCAACAACAAAACACTTTCTGTTCCAGCAGTAGCTAAGGAAGATACCATCCAGAAGCTGGACACCTGGAAATGAGCAAGATTATGCAATCGGCATCCAGAGGAGTGCTCTGTGCTCTTGGTGCTGGCTGGCAGTGAGGAGGTCCAGAGAGAAGTAAATAAGTTAGTGTTATACTGGTTTGTTAAAGATCAAAGAGGCAATTCAAATATTCATTGCCTTATCACCTTGCCACTGATCTGACATTGCAGCAGATCTGGCATCTGATTAATCAAATATTAAGGAAAGGTTAAGGTAATTAGTTTTAATCAGTGTGGGTATATGGTGAATAACTTTTGTCAAAATAGCTTTGTGCCTTTCCTGAGGTTGTTGCTAGTTTAGGGACAGTCTTGAAATCATCTATTTCAACTCTCAGCCTTTTCAACTTGCTAATAGACAATGTTTTGGTTAAGACAGTAGAATGATACAAAATCAACATTGTGCACATGTTAGGTGATGTTAAAACTGGCATAGTGGCAGTTTCTAAACCTAAATGTGTTTCTTGAGCACAGAGGATGATGAATTGCATGCTATTTTACATTACTATCAGTGGAAGTGATAGAAGAGAGAAATTTATTTTACTCCACATAAAATTTGTGGATGATACAAGTTAAAGGGGTGTGGTAATAGTTAACAGAACAAGCTGTTGTACAGAGTGGTCTGCTCTGATTGCTATGGACAAAATGCAAGATAGCAATAGGAGTCTGTGTGAGGCCAAGTAAAAGGGCTAAATATAGGAGTAAATGCTGTGGACCATGCTGATAGAGTTGTTCTCTCTGTCCTAGAAAGCAGTATCAGAAAAGGCTGAGACACTGTGTGTGGAATTAGTAGGGTATGACCTATGACCACTGTGAGTGAGTGATGCAAAAGGCATAATGAGATTTTTGATACGTGAACAAGGGAATATTGAGGAGGTCTTGGTGATTGTGTGACTGGCTTTGGGACACTGTCCCATTCCATTGTTCAAGACTAAAAAATACTGATAACTAGAGAAGTTTTAAGTGAGCAAGTATGCTGAAGTAAAGAACATTTTGTAGTTAAAGGCTTGGCCTGCTTAATTAATCAAAAATAAGAAATTGACTTGATAGAATTTTGTATATGTTAAACAAAAATTAGTAATAGAGCATCAGGAAGCAGTAGTAGAGTGAAAGCTGATGCTACATAAATTTCTCTTTGAAATAAAAGACACAGATTTTAGTAGTTAGGTAATTAATCTCTGGAGCAAGTTGTCAAGACTCTTAAGTGCTGAACAATGGACAGTATTAGATACCTTTATAAAATACATACTCTGATTCAAAAAGGCATTAGTTTTGAGATGTCCTGTCATCTGTCTTATGCTGGAGGGAAAAGTAAATGGACATGAGGATCCCTGATGTTATTATTATATCTATGTTCTTTTGTTGGAACTTACACACACCTCAACATAGTCTAATGCAAAAAAAAATATAAAAGGGAGAAAAAAGAAAATAGAATGAATACCTGCAATAATGGTATTCATTTTCATTTTCTTTTCAAACATGTTAGCTGTCACTGTAACAGACAGCTTCATTGGAAAAAACCTTTATTTATAAAAAACTGTTCTGCAGTAGGCTCCTAACCAGAAGCAGCTTAGCCAGGATGCCAAGTCATGCCAAGCACAATTGGTTACAGGGTCAGGCAGCTGCTGGTCCCTCATAAAGCTCTTTTGATAAAGTGATTTTTCTTCAGTATATTTTGAGCTTTATTTCTGGATGTCTTTCTGAAAGAGGATTTTGTGCAAGTGCTGATTTCAATTCTAGTTGCTCTGTCGAATATTTTGGTATGTGATATCCAAAGTTAGATTGCATGAATAGATTGTTTCCATTTTAATTATAATATCATAGCATGAAAACTATCAAGCTGTGTATTTTTCTAAATACTGTTTCTAAATACTCAATTTTTAAATACTCAAGTACTGCTTGAATTAACTGTTAGACGTGAAGCTGCCTGAATGCTAGAACTGGGATCAAAAGATTTTTGTTGGAAAAAATTCAGAAACTCAAGCAGATTTCTTAAAGAAGAAACAGTTTTTTATGAAAAAAACAAGTGGAGGTTGCCTTCTGTCTTGTCTACATGTATGCTGTGATGGTTTACTCTTCTGGAAAGTGATCTAAACATTAAATATTGTATTGAACATTCAAAGTTCTGAGATAATAAGTCTGGTGAGGTGAATTTGAGGGCATTCACTTAGCAGGTAGCCAGGGAAATCTTCTGAGATACGGAAATATGAAAATGTTAGGTTTTAGTAATAGATCTGGAGTTAGGAGATGTATGAAGAACATTTTTTTTCTGTGGGGGTTTCTTCTCAAGTTGTCAACTTTGCATACTTTGGATATGAAATTACACCTGATTTTTGTTTGCTTGATAATGAAACAAAAAAGCACTTATCCTGGTAGTCTATGTCACCATTTTCTCCAGGGTATTCACAATGACAGGGAAAATGTTTGGCTGCTGAGAGTTTCAGCCTGACTCAGATTTCACTTTAAAGAATCTGGTTTTCTCTGTGTCCTTCTTCAATTGATTGAAGTAAGAAATAAATACATCACATCAAGTTCTCCTCTAGTGAGACCGGACATGCCATCACTGAATTTTGTCAATGTAAATTTCTTCCACAAGTTACATTCTGACCCCAGTACTTGTATATTTGTGAGGAAAAGAAATTGCCTATAAAATCCTATGTGTATAGATCACAATTGTAGCTGTCACACTTGTGTCACAAAATAGAATCATTGAATGGTTTGGGTTGGAAGGGACCTTTAAAGCTCATCTAGACCAACCCACCCGCAATGAGCAGGGCCATCTTCACTAGATCAGGTTGCTCAGAGCCACATCCAGCCTGATCTTGAATGTTTCCAGGGATGAAGCTAGTACCACCTTCCTGGATAACCTGTTCCAGTGTTCAGTCTGAATGTCCCCCATTTTAGTTTAAAACCATTATCCATTGTCCTATCTCAACAGACCAGATACCTGCAGAAAGCGTTCACCAAGGCAGAGGTTTCCTTTTGAAACAAAGCCAATCTAAATTGTATTCAATTTGTGTCCTGCAACACTGGGAGGATGATGGAAGAGATTAAAAGAATGGACAAAAGAGGAGGCTGGAGCTGAATGGACAAAATTTTTAAATGCCTGATGGGCTTCATCCAGTTTGTTGAGAACTGTTTCTTCAGTCAGGAGCAAGGGGGAATGGGATTGTGAGGTTCAGCTTAAGCTGTGTCAGCGAAACTGTAGAAGAAAAGCACAAAGCTTCAGGAAACTGAAAATCAATATATCCAGGCAATGAAAGCATTTTTATTACAAAGAACCAAAAGATGTCACACAACAAAAGGTTTGCTGAAAATGGAAAAGAGGAAAGTGTAAGGCTTCAGCTTTCCCAAGTAGAAAATAAATTGCAGTTAAGGAGACAATACAATATGCTTTCTCCAGGATAAGAATGTCTTGTCTACAAGGAGTTCAAAGGGGTGAGACCTCCAACACACCCAGCACCTTCCACTCAGTTTTATTGTGCAGATTATTTTTGTGTTGCCCCTCCATTCCTATTCTGCTTCCTACATAAAGGCTTTCCGGTAGGTGCTCATTTAATATAGAAAGGAGTCCTTTCCCTGAGATTTTTTGACCTGAACAGACACAACAGTGGAGACTAAATTGAGGCAGGGAGAGCTGAAGATATCCATGGTGGGGGGTGTCTGTGGTAGAACTGGGACTAGGTGTGCTGAAAAAATCCCACAGTTATAGACTCCTGCCTGCTTTTCCTGATCCCCACTGCAAGGGTAGGTAAGACCTCTGGACCAAAGGCCATAGTTTCCATCCCACAAGCCATCCTGGATTACTCAAGTGCTTCATCTGCCTGACCTTGCAGAAATAATCAGACACAATAGAAAGTCTAACAAGTATTTGCCAAAGGGTCAGAAGGTGCAGGGTTGCTGGGGTTTTTTTAACTGCTTGACTCTGGTATGAGATGAGCTCAGCAGAGAGCATGGCCTCAGCATGATTGCTGCTGCTACACTTCCCATGTTTGTGGTGTTGGGCACAGGCAGAAGGGAGGGCAGACATGTCTTAAGGTGAGACAAGAGGTGGAACGAGATCTTCTCCACTCCTGTGGTGGATTGACCTCGTCTAGCTGACAGGTGCTTACCAAGCTGCTCTCTCACTCCTTCACTTCAGTAGTTCAAGGGGAGAAAGGAAGAAAAAAATTCATAGTTTGAGACAAAGGTAGGTAATTGATCCCAGCCAGACCCAGGAAGACCCCCAAGGACCCTGTAGGCAGGTTGTTATCATCTTAACTATTTCTTCCCCTTTTCACAACAGCACCACTTCCCAACTGTTCTCATTTCCAGACATTTCTTCTGAAATACAGCAGTGCACCCTCCCAACTGAGTAGTTCAGGAATGCCCTGAACATTCATTAGACTAGCCCAAAGATTAAGCAAGCAATTTAGCAAAGATTAAACAAGTGATTACTTTGATGTTTCTCATTGATTTGATCTCTCCCTGTGCTCAGTCAGCAGCTTCTCAGAACCCCAAGCAGTCCCATCTCCATCTTTGGGCATGAAATGTTTTGAACAAGCTGTGCAGACAAATTTGTTGGTCTCTTATTGCATAAATCTGTATTGTCTGCATTTTCTCAGAATGTCATATGTACAGAGCTGTAAAATCATTGACCTTTGTACAAGGTTTGTGTTAAAATTAATCTTACTTTTATTATTCCTTCCTTCTCAAAGTCTTGTTGTAGTTTGTTCCACAGTGTAAATTAGATTTTTAATTCTGATCTCTGACTATGAAATGACATAGAGCATTCATAGCAGAATGAACATTCTTGAACTGAATTACTCTTATTGAGGGAGTGGTTTCTGAAGCCATGGGTCTTGAACTGTTTTAAAGTAGAAGAGGATAAATTGATGACATAATGAGTCTTCCTAATATCTGATTTCCATAGTTTGATGAATTTCAATATAGAATGTTTCATTAATATTATATAAAGAAGTGATTTGCAGGCAGATTAAGTGGTTGACACAGGTACTAAATAATAAAAGCATATAAATTAAATTCAAGCACACAATTAATTACAAGATTAAGCTGTTCTTATCTGGTCCCATGATATCTCTCAAGTACTCCTGCATATTCATAATCATGTTAGTTGAGCTTGAAATTATTTTTTAATAAATATATTTATATATAACCTTAACATGATACTGATGATATTCTGTATCTCACTTAGTTGTACAGTGCTCACAGGTAACATGTGATACTTCCCAGCAGCATAAACTGTAAACTAGCAAAAAATAGTGCCTGGGTCTCAGATTGCTGTCCTGTTTGAAGGGCCACCTGTGCATGCAGTAAGGAAGCTGTTGCAGCAACGTGGCATGACTTGATACCAAAATTTTCTCATTGGCTCTGACAGTTTTGTTTGGATAATTTCCCCTGTGAGGCCCTCTGATGTCTCTCCAGGTGCTTGGCCTAGTAATCAGACTCAGGGAGAAATAGGAAAATACTCACTAGGAAAAGAATCATCCTCATCAATTTCATCTGAACGTTTGAAAGACCATTGTCCTGCCAAATTTAGTTTGGGTTGGTAAAGATACTTTTGCATTTGCAAACAGTCTTCTATGATTCTTTTCCTTTCCATCTGTCTTCCCAAGAAAATAAACCTTGACATGTTCTTACATGTTAGGAAAATGAATCCACAATGCCACAGGTTTCTGTCCAAAAAGGAGACAGAGGAATCCTAAAACTTTATTTGAATAAAGGGGGAAGCCATGGGACATTTCCCATGGGGGTGTCTCAAATAGTTGGGTGACACAGCCCTGGCTTTATCCTGCGTTCCCAGACACATCGCCCTCCTACTTTTCTCCATTGGCTGAGGTACTCGGAAGGTACAGATTTCCCAAATTGCCTGCTCTGTGCTCCCTTCTAATATACACACCCTTTTTGCTATATAAAAGAAAGGAAGAAAAAGGTCATTCATAATTCTAATAAATCTTTGTTCGTTTTCTCTAGGTTCAGGGATTTAACATGGGCTTGTCTAATCAACAGTCCATGTTGATTGGTAACATTTTCTAGAACTAATAGTTTCTTCTGTTACTTCTCTATAAGTACCTGGCCTCTCTATAAGTACCTGGCCCTATCTACATGCAGATTCACAGTCTGTTTGTAAAGACATGTTCATCTTACTACTTTCAGACAGAATCTGAAGAAGCAGAATGACATCCTGTTTGGTAAATCATGGTACTGCATTGCACAGGTATCACCGGCTTTTCAGTCTTGTCTGGATTTCCCTGCTCCCACTTGGGCAGGCCACTGGGATGTTAGATCTGCAGCAAAATTTTCATGGGGGAAACTGAGGGGTGAGTGCAGTGGCCTTAGGAAAGCTCACTCCAAAATCACAGCAAGCTCTGTCATGGCCTGTTGCAGCTGCTTAACTCAGATATAACCATGGATGATCCATGTGCTCAAACTGGGCTATACTAACAAGAGCATTTGACTTATTCAAATCAAATTAAATTATTCTAATTTAATTCAGACTTAATTAAATTTTAGTTTATTCCATAAGTAAATGAAGGCAGTACATTAAAAGGTAGTTTGTTACATCTCTGAAACATTTAGGTACTTTGCAGCCCCACATGGCCCTAGTCTGATAATCCCTTCCACACATAAATTAAGCAGTGCATGTTGCTCAAAAGCAACATGTAAGATACCTGCAGTCATGTTGCAGGATGGATATAAGCACTTAGCCCAGCTGTGCTGGGTGTGTGTCACTTGATTCACTTATACAGCTACGAGAGAACTTCTGGCTTTTCTCAACTTGTCTTATTTCTTAATAGTAAGAATAAAAAGCCATCAATGGAAAACGTAATGCATATCATTACAGTGAAATCCAATTTAATGGCGAACTTCAATTCTGAAAGGCAAGGAAATGGAATGCTATGACTGGTTTTTTAATCCTTCAGTTGTAACTACAGCCTCAGACGCCTTTCAGAAGGGTGATTTCTGCAGAGCAAATGCTATTGAATAACACGGAAATTCTTCCTAATCTTTTTAATGCTAATGATAGGTTTATGCATGTATTTTTGTAACAGTAGCAATCTAAGGCTTTAGATCAGAGTGTCTCAAATGCCATACTTACACAGAATATGATTTCATCCCTGACCTTTCCTCACACACTTCAAACTGTCAGACTGACCCCCTGCTCTCTGTGCTGCAAGCACAGATGTGAATCGTGCTGGGAGGGAAAATAAACTTGCCAGCTGAAGGTTGTGACCACACTTGCATATGGCTGGGAGGCCAAAGGTCCTCTACTGAAGAAATTCAGCTGGTCTGTGAAGAAGCCTCCCTGCACACCAATGGACTTTTTATTATGGTTTTGAGAAGCCATCCTTTTGGACAGATGCCTAATCTGGAGCAGGATCCTCCACAGCTGTCTTCTCAGGAGATGAGCTTCATCAGAGAGAGCAGTTTGAGCCTTGTGCAGGCTGGTTGAAGGAGGTGGTTGTCCTGCTCTGCTCTTCACTGGTGTGGCTTCACCTTGAGCACTGTGTGTAGTTTTCAGCTCCATAAGGTTATATAGCTGTATAAGGTTATAAAGCTGTAACAGCATCCAAAGGAGGGACATGAGGATGGTGAAGGGCCTTGAGGGGAAGCTGTATGAGGAGTGGCTGAGGTCACTTGGTTTGTTCAGCCTGGAAAAGATGAGACTGAGGGGAGACCTCATTGCAGTTACAGCTTCGTCATAGGGGGAAGAAGAGTGACAGATATTGATCTCTGTGGTGACCAGTGGCAGGACACCAGAGCTGAAGGACACAGACTGAAGCTGCTGGAAGTTTAACTTAGCTCCTAGGATAACCACTAGATAGATATTACTGCTTAATCATTCTCAACAAGTTGGTGGCTGAGCATGGGCACAGACGCCCCAGGGAAATGGTCACACCACCAAGTCTGCTAGAGTCCAAGAAGCTTTTGGACAATACTCTCAGGCACAATATGACTCTTAGGGTGTCCTGTGCAGGGCCAGGAGTTGAACTCAGTGATCCTTGTGGGTCCCTTCCAACTCAAGATATTCTGTGAATCTCTCTGATTGGGGTGTTGTGAGGGTGAACCAATACAGGAGCCACTGGTGACGTGCTACATGCAGGACAACCATGGGGAAAACACAGGGGTGCCACCCCTCAGTATGGGGCATGGGGAGGTGGGCACACCTGAAAGATATGGGGGAGAACAGATCTATGCCTCCTCTGTATCCACCACTGGCAGGAGAGTGGCCTGGTGATGAATAACTTCCCAGCATATGCTGGGAAAACCACACAAGGCTGATCCCTTCTGCTGCTGCTGGAACATTGATTTGGATCCAGTTCTCCTGGGTCAGGGTGTGTTTTGGCGTGCTATTGCCCTGTATATGAGAAGGAGATGGCATATCAGCTGCACACACTGAGGACACTGCCTTTGCATGACTCTACAGTTCAGTGCTAGCAAGGCAAAATTGAACCCACTATGAAAATCTTTAATGTGATTTAGTTGTATTTTTTTGCATATCTGAAATTTAGATGCTACTATTGTGAAGAAATTGCAATAAAGCAACCTGGAAGGCAGGGAGCAATGCTCTGGCAAATGGCACTTGTTATATTTCCTTCAGGAGGACTTCACAGCTCCCCTTTGTTTCACAGTTTTCATTTTAATTTAAGTGATTCATCATTCTCCTCCTTTAGGTCATCAGTGATTCGGTCATACATTCAGGACTGCAGCAGGTTCCTGTAGGCCATATATGTCTCCATGCTGACTCTAAAAATCTGCAGCTGGTGACTTCCCAGACCACTTACAGTTTATTTATTTTTATTTATTTCAAACACCTTGCAATTCTGAATTCTAATAAAACAGGAAAAATGAGATAAGTGGCCTTATGTTTTTTCAGCTGAGCCTGTTCCATCATTGTGTGTCAGGTCTGTAGTAAATTTGCAGTGTTGACAGAGGCAGTCATGCTGTTTCACTGAATTGAAAGGAAGAGAGGAAGGGAGTGATTTATCTTGGAGCCTAAGGGCAGAGCAGTAAACCAGAACCACCACACTCATTCCTAAAATGGAAGAACTTGGTGTTGTTGGACTTTTCATTTAGCAGAAGTTGAATTCTCTCCAGTTGTAATTTCCACTTAAAATGGCTTTTTTCTTTTTGAATTGTAAGCAGAATGCAGAAGAATGCAGATGCAGAAGTTTGGACCTCTTGTGTAGTTTTGGCTGAGTAACAATTGTAATTGCTGTGTATCAAACAAACAGCAAAAGCAAGGAGAATGGGAAGTTCCTGCACTCCCCCTCTCTGTAAGGCTGGTTTTGCCGTGCTCCCTCTCACCAAGTGCTTCCTTTCATGCCAGACCCTTCTGTATCTTAGAAGTAGGAAGGGAGAGAAGACCTGTGAGAGCACCCCTGGGCACCCAACTCAAAATGCCTTAGAGGGACCTTGCTTTCATAAAGAACCAGTAGCAGACAAAGAAGAAAACACCTTTGAAGTCCTGCAAGTAGGGCACTCACAATTGATCCAGCTGGGACAGGAAGGGTGCTACCTGCTGAAATCCCTCACTGCTGTAGCCCTGAGGTAGTTACTGACCCAAACCAGGAATTCACTCCCCAGCTGTTCCTCTGAAATTTCTTTGGAGCCAGAGCACAAACTTCTCCTCCTGAAGGTGACACTGAGCTCAGTAAAGCAGCCAGACTCTTAAATTGTTTGCCAAAGTGGCTTCAGGGGTCTTGTTCTGAGGACTTGCACTCACATATTCTGCCTCCTGTGGTGTATCAACCATCAGATTAGTGGTAGATTTATTGAGGGTGTTTTCTGTTTCTCCTTAGTAAAGTTGTGTCACCCTGAAACTCAGTATACAGGCTTCACAGGTAGGAATAGGACAGAGATAGACACTCACCCAAAGGGGGAAAATCCTGGCCTCCATGCATTAAAGAACTGTTGGGCAAAAAAAATGCATAAAATTTTAATGACCTTGTGTTTGTCATAATATCCATGAGCAAGCAACTTTGAGCATTACTGCTGCTTGAGTGGCTGCAGAATGAGGTAACAGCAATACAACCCACACATGGGAAAAAACAAAAGAAGGTCAGAGCCTAGAAGAGCTGAAGTTAGAATGAGCCACAGGCACGTGAGCATCTCTCCTTTGAAGCAGATGGAGATTTGGAAAATTGTGCACTGGCTTAGCACTGTCCTTGGTGAAATACTAATGTTGGCATCTTTTGTCTTTCTGTACCAGGGGTGCAATTCAGGGGCTAATTTAAAGATATTTTTCTTAATGTCCTTAAATTGTCTTTTACATGCTTCAAGCGTGTAGATTATGGAGTAGAAACTATCTGTAAAAACAATGAAAACTTATGGGAATTGCATATACCTACCTGAGGAGAAAATGTCGCCCACGGAAGCAGGGTTCTTTTGAATTCTGGAACAATTTTCCAGAGTTGCAGGAAAAGAAAAAGTAACTTGTGTTCTGTAGTTTTAAATATAGTCTTATCCAAGCAAAAGATTTTGCAGAATCCAGGCAGATAAATTTGATTTTTAAATTAAGCATTTACAATAGATATTAAGTGCTCTCTAGAATGAAAAATCAGTGTTTTTTTTCTTTTTTGCAAATGCACTGATATTAAAAAATGGAAAAAAAATTCTGCCTCTTGTCATAATTGAATTAGTAGTTTTATTTCTCTAAAAGCCAGCCATGATATTCATAGATGCATTTTTCCACTTCCAATATTAACACCTGTCTTTTTTTTCACCTCCAGTTTTATAAGGAAGCTATAATTTTTTTTAGTTGCCTCATTGTAGATGAACAGTCAGTGCACACATGTGCATATGCTTAGAGTTATGAAATTTGTGGGGACAGAAATTCAGAAACAATTTTTGCCACTTTCGGGAGCATCAGGAGAAATCTGAAATCATCCATCATCCTGACTCACATACATCCATTTTCTAGGAACTCCAAGCCCATGCTTCTGTGTTTCTGACAACACTGAATTAAGTTACAGTAGCATCTATCACTTGAGGAATCTTGAGTCATTTGAACTTGTTTTCCATCAGACCGTTCAAATCAAGATTGGCTTATCAGTGGCAGGGGTACAGCAGGAGCTGTAATGCTTTTCATCTCCTCCTTTATCAACTGTCTCTCAATAGCTGTAAGAGTCCATAAACCCCCATCAGTTTAAACTGTATTAGCACTGTACAGTAATGGCAAGAGAACAGTAAGAAGTGATGTTGTACTACTTTGGGCACTGGTGAGCTATTTTTCTTGATGCTGGGAATCATCCAGGTCTATTACTGTAGGCTTTCAGCTCCTCTGAGAAAACTGGGAGCTGATGATGATCTTAACTGGACTGAAACTTTATAACTCTTTCTCATACTATCTAAAGATATTCGTCACTGTATTTATAATGTCCTGAGCCTTAGGCGTAAAAACCACTGCAAGTGAGATGAGCTAATGCAATTTGACAGTGAATTTCTTTCCTACAAGAAACAGAGAGCCATCAGTCCTTCCACATACTCATTACTTTCAACATCTGAAAGCTCAGACTGGTGCATTTAGAAGAGAGTAAAGACAAATATCTGTCTCAAAACCATATCTATTTGTGTGCTTTATTCTTGAATGATAAAAATAACTGATCAGCAACCCAATGACTGCCTAGATTTCATTGGCAAAAATGTGGCATTTTCAGTAGCTGTCACATGGATTTCTAGCATGAGAAATTACAGCTCACTCTTAATACATAATTGAGTCTCTTACTCTATTTCTAAGACTGGAAATACCACTTTTGAATTAATACCTGGATAATGATGGAAGAAGTTACTTTTTCAAAAGTGCCATATTCAGCAGTTGGTGTTTGTAACTAGTTTTGTAAGGTCTTGTATGGAAAGTTAATTCTATTATTCATTATTCCAATCTATATCAAATATTTACATATTTTATATCTTAATTTTTCTAGTCATAATTGGGTAGACAGTGAAATTTATAAAAAATTATGGACTGCAGCTAGCTTCAGTCAATTTCTTTGACTAAAATAACCTGAAATACAATTATTTTATCTCATGGTCATCTGTAATTATAGCTTTGATTTCATCAGAAAGATTGAAATATTTTCAGCCTATCTAGTGTAGGCTGAGAAGTTGCCAAGAACTGTATATGGAGAGACTATCATTCTTATAGAGAAAAAGCCACTGGGGCTCCAAGGAGGGTGATTTTTACCTGAAAAGGAACCAGGAAATTTCTGATTGAAGGAAGATGGCTGTTTCAAAACCTAGGCATGTTTTTATGATAAGCATGTTTTACTTTCTTTCTTAGCTCACTGGTAGGATGAAGATGACTATAAGCTAATTTCACCAACACACATACACACCATGCCTCCAGTTTGCTTGTAAGGATTTAGCACTGTACTCCCTCAAGATAATAGCATGGAAGTTCTGTCACTACACTTTTCTTTGCTATCATTAAACATGTATCTTATTCAATAATAATAATTTAAAAAGGAGTGCCTTCTTTGCACTTAGTGCAGCAGATGTCTCAGCAGTATATAGTTAACTATTAAGTGCAGGGATATGTTTCATCTGTGTAAGAATATTAAAAAAAATTCCAGTTACCAAAGTGTAGTAAAACACACATAACTATGAGCATGTTTCTGTGTATATGTGTGAAGCTGGGGTATAAGCATACGGTAAATTAAAGCCATTTTCAAGAATTGTTGTAATTGGCAGTATACAAGAATTGGGAAATTTATTAGGTAAAAGCTCATCTTAAGAAATTGCTTCAGAGACTCCCAAGGCATGCTGAATGTGATTCCTCTTTGTTTTCATCCAAAGTCAACAATCTGGGCTGGTCCTTCGAGCTATCACTGAAAAGCAGCAGAGCCCAAGTCTGCCACAGCTTTGAGGCAGATGTACCTACACCTTGATTTTAAGTGATGTCCCCAAAAGGCCAAAAAAATCAAGCCCAGTTGTATTTGAATACAAATTAGAACCATAATGTCTTTAATAGGAAAACCTCAAAGCAACCAGGAAAGCCAAAAAGCAAAGGATAAGAAACACGGGCAGCTCTCCCCACACCCAGGGTGTCCTTCCAGCCAAGGCAGTGGCTGCTGGGGCTTCTTCAATGCTAGGGAAGTGCTGGCTGAGTGTCCAGGTCTGGCTGTCCCTTTGCTGCCCGGCAGGGCTGTCCTTTGGATGCTGCAATGAGGTTCTGGGCCCTGCTGGGGAAAGAAGCTGTGGAGCTTGATCCAGAGCTGCAGTGCATGGGACAGGTTGCTGGGGAGGTGGCAAGAGAGGATGATGAGAACAAGAAGGTGCAGAGCTCCCCTCCTACCCCCAACTTATGGCACAGAGAATTTCTTTTGAGCCTCAGTGGGAGCTTGAGGTGGTCTGCAACTCACTGTGTGGAGAACCCACCTATCGTGCCGAGATCCAGTACAAAGCCTGTACATCACATAAATGCAATAAAGGTTTCAAAGTAATGACTCTCAGTAGGAATTAAGTGATGGATATGCTTGGTGTTGCGTGGGGTTGTCTCTCTGATTTGTCTGTTAATATTAGTGTTGTTTGTATTTTGATGTAGTGTATGGCTTTAGCTGGGATTCAGACTTTGGTATTTCACTGTTCAGCAATGATACCTATATTCTAAAAATATTTTACATTGGTTTGTTCTTCCTTGCCAGAAATATTAAGTGTCTTTTATTTAGACCCACAAATCCACTGTATTTTCCTGAGACATTGTCTAGAATGATTGTAGAGAATGTAGGCTATGGGAGTAGCTGACCAATAGAATACCATGCTCATGATATTATTATCAGTATATGTGTTGGGCAATGTGGTTGCTATTAGTGCTGTGAAGATTTCATTATAGAATATTAGGTCTGCTTCTGTAAATTGCTCTAAAACAGTGTACTTTAATGTACTTTAATGCTTTGATGCATTAACTGAAGATACTTGCTGCCTTACCT
This sequence comes from Parus major, assembly GCF_001522545.3. NCBI lineage: Eukaryota > Metazoa > Chordata > Aves > Passeriformes > Paridae > Parus > Parus major. The sequence goes on along the minus strand of NC_031770.1, from coordinate 64,598,476 downwards.
TATTGAGAGAGGCAGAGAGATAGGGAGGGTTGCATGCACGAACTTGTAGAATTTCTCCTGTGTGTAACAGGCATGTCAGAATAAGGGGAAAATTAAAAAAAGACAACTTTCCATGCCAAATTAGTGTAGAATCTTGTTCTCTAGATGAAATCAATTTCAGAGCAATGCAGGACTAATAGCAGACTTCATATGCTTCAAAGCTATTAGAAAATCTACAGTTTTAGCTTTCAGTGAGAGCTCAGTTGATTGTCCAGAACAAATCTTGTTAATTTATTCTTTCACAAGCTGCCTATGTCGGTGTTAAGTGTGAACCACAAAATATGGAAGTAATGTCCGTGTCCTCATTAAGCAGCTATTCAGATGGGGGGTGGTGTGGGAATTTAGGAACTCAGCTGCAGTGAAAACGGTCACATTCCATGCTGATGATGGTAGTTATTATTTGTGATTTTAACACTGGCTGTTCCTGGGTTTTTTTTATGGTAATATGCATCAACACGTCTACCAGATAAGTAGAATCTTAAAATAAGATTCCACATCCACCTGTAAGTATTTAAATAAACTGGACTGGATTTCTGTAGGGGCATAACATCAGCTTACTTTGAATCAACGTGAAGTTTTTAAGACCTTGTTTTATTTTTCCTCACGCTTTTATAGAAACACAGTAAAAATGCACTCAAGTGAAGAAACTTGGCAAAATCACAGTGCTGTGACAGACATCATCAACTTCACTATGGCATAGCAGTCATCAGTCTCTGAATGAAGCGTATCTGTTTCATTTTCTTTTTTTTTCCAACACACGCTTGGAACATTTGGAGCGGTAACTTCGTGTAGCAGTCATTACCGTCCTGGAGAAAGTGCGAACCTGCCTGCAGGCCCTTTCCAACAGTGCCATAAAGCAGCCTTTACAGATGTGTTCCTCTAGTGGTATTTTGGCTCAGGAAACAGACTGCCAATCAATCTCTTGTCTGCTGGAGCCTGTGGCATGCTGAAGGATTAACACACCTCATGCTAGAGATTAAAAGTAGGGGTAGCCTCTGTTCTTTACCATCTGAGATACGCTAAAACTGATGCAGTGGGGACTTACCAGTGGAAAGATACCAAATAAAGTGCAAAAGGGAGGAGGGAAAGCAGTTAAATTAAACTGACATGGAGAGTGCTTTAAAAGAGGATTTTGTGTCAATTAAATAGGCCTGAATGTTTGAATCACTTGGGCACCCTCTGCTTGTCACTGATTCTCCAGCATACAGGAGCTGTCGTTGTGTGGCTTCTTCTGAATGTCGCACTGCACTTTTGTGTTGTGAAGAGTGTTCCTATGTTCTGGGGGGGATTTGGGAATGAACTAGTACTCAGAGCTAAATGTTTTAACTTCATGAAACATAATTACAGGATGACCTGCAGATAGCTGTTTAGTACACTTTATTACACCAGTGTGTATATGTGCAAGGAACCAAGCACTAGCTTCAGAGTTCTTTGATATGAAAATGTCTGCCTTCAGAAGTTTGGCTTTGTCATGGCTGATAAAGAAGGAGATACTCAAGTGACAGAAATTTCCATAAGCCTGGAGGAACACGTAAAAAGGATGCATAGCAGCTACCAGCCCAGACATTTAAACAGAATTAAATGGCTTCCAATGTAAAGATGAGGCTTTGTCTTCTGGCTCCAGTTCTAAAGAGACAATAAAGAAGCATTTTTTAAAATTCTATTTGTAGGCTGTGAAAAACCCACTTAGCAACATGACACCTGGAGGTTTAGGAGTAATTCTGACCTACTTCTCACTTCAAAATCCCCATCTGATCCTAGGTTAATGGTTGGACTAAATGACCTCTTCCAGCCTAAATGATTCAATGATTCTATGCATTGATGAGATCAAAGTTTAACTACAAACTGAAGATCTTTCCCTGTTTTAACTTAGTTTGAGAAAGTACTGTTGGTGTTAGTGAGGGAAAATGGAATTTTTGAAGAATTGCTTTATTTTGATTTAAATAGAATGCAAGTAGAGAAATAGAATGGCACTCAGCTAAAGAGAAATTGGATCCTGAAAGGCAGAAACCTACACTTTTATAGTGCTTATTGTAGTGAGACTCTCTTTTTGGTGTACTGTTTGAAGGCCATCAAACTACACAGCCTTTCTTCAAGATATGAATGAATTTTGTTTCCACAGTGAATGAATGTGCTACTGAAGCCAGCACGATAGACCAAAGGCTTAGGGAAGAAATCATCCTTTGTGCCAGTCTTTGAGTGGTGGAGCATATGAAAAGCAGCACAGAAAGTGTTGCAGATAGGAGCCATGTTGCATATTTCAACAGTATTATGATTTTTGGGGAAGATGCTTATGAGTGCCAGAGATGACAGCACTGAGTTAGTGTCTTTTTACTTTGTCTAAAGGAAATAGTAGGTTTTTCACAGCCATTGAAATCTTCTTTTCAGTGTTTGCTTGCTGCTTCTTCTTAAAAAAGAATGGGTATGTTATTATTCTTATCTGGTTATTAAAGGCTCAGGAGTTAAGACTCTTGTGTTATTAGATCATTGTTTGCAGGAAAAAAAATTAAATGCAGTTAATGTTACTAGAATTTTTTGTAAATTTCAGGTATCTTACATTGGTTATTAGGTTTATCAAAAAAATTTATTTTTCTATATTGCCGCTGACATTGTCACCAATGTAAACAAGTCATTTAGGATCTGTTACACTTCTCTGTTTGGAGAGAGATGAGTTGTTCTCTTCCATTCAGCCAAGGCAAAAATGAGCATTTTATTGATCTCGTTATATGCTTTCTCTTACTTTTCATTTCATTGCTGTTTTCCATGGTAATGGTTAGTGTGTCACAGCCTACAGTGGTGACAGAAGGGAGGACACAAAATCTTCTGTGCCACTGCATGTCATTCATGTCTGTGATGGGCATATTATTGGTGTGGCAGGAGAGTTTAATGTGGGCATGAGCAGTCTTAGGAGTAGTTAAATTTTACAAAACAGATCACCTTTGCTTCAAGTCTGAGTTGAATTATTTCTGCCTAAACATCTGACATGCTACTCTTTGTACTGAGGAAATAAGAATAAAACATTTGTATCTTTCTGTATCATCCATCAACTGTGAAATGTTTAACTAAGTCCCGACTGGAAGAGAAGCACAACAGCTTGATTTCAGAATGAGTTTTCTTACATAATTAGAAATACCAAATGTGTGCAAAAATCAGAGACAAGCAGTGTGTAAGTACTCAATATCATTTATGTAGTCAGTGTTTTGAAAGACAGTGACATTGATGGTACTGCTTCCACTTGGACTCCCACAAAATAGTTTTCTGCAGTTTTATATTCTGTTTTTGTCTTTTTACTCAAGAGCTCTTTCAAATTACAGAGATTATATTGATTCAACCTTTACCTACAGACTTGGAGGTGTCTAGGTTCACAGTCTTGATTTTTGTCTACGTCTATATTTAGTGAACTCCAATTACCATTTGTGTTCATTGATGACTTCAGTAAGACAATAGCAAGTGGATTTTTGGACGTATTTTGTGTTTGACAGAAAAAAAAAATAAAAAGGCGTTCTCAATGATTTTAGGAATAGGACCATAAAATTTGAATTACCTTCTTGTTTATAAGTTTATGAAGTGTAAAATACAGAAGCTGAGGACAGGCTCTGTGTGTGTGTGTGTGTGTATGCTGTAGACATCGACTCTAGGAAAACTGCCACTTGTAGATGTGGTTGAATGACTTGGCAAAGAATCAACTATGAAAAAATATGGTTGTTTTATAAATTGCAAAACAGCAATGAGAATCAAAATATATACCAGAGAGGGCTACAGCTATCAAACAGAGCTTTGAAATTTACCTGGTGTTTTTCAGGTTTTGTTGGTTGGATTTTTAATACAATTGTCAGTACAGACTGGTTAGGCCTTGTGACACACCTGAATATAGAGAGCTTAGTTAAAAAATATGCCTTTCAGAAGACCTCATCAATCTTCCCACCAGTCTGAAAAACTGTAATGATTAGTGTGGTTCCTAACAGCTAACAACCCTAGGGAGCAAAAAATATGTTATTGTGAGAATCCTTTCCTGAGAGAGGGTGTGTTTAGCTTTGTAGATGTACATCTTAGATATAAATCTAAGTAGGATCCAAGATGCTTCTCTTCAGAGCAGGTGCAGTCCCACAATGAATGTAATACAACTTCCACTCACAGGCACAGCCAAGATACAGGGACACACCTGCACTTCATGTAAAGTGGGAAACCAATTTGCAAACATCTAATTTACTAATGAAATGTAACTATAGAAATGGCAGTAGGCAAGAGGACAACCCTGCATGAAACTTAATTACAGAAGGATGTAGGAAACAATATCCAGCTAAATGAAGAACTGTAAACAAATGTGCAAGATGAATATGTGGATTTAAAGTGCAGTCACTATTCAAATTTCCTATTCCATGTCAATGACACCAGCAGAGCAGGTGACAACAGGAACTGAGGATCAATAGTGTGGGCAGCATTTGCATCATGGTCTTGGATGTCACCTCTGTTGAGTGTGTTTGTTTCCCATGGTTGTGTTTCACAGTAGAGTAAGTAATGTGAAAGCAGAGGTAGCAGTAGTAGAGTCTTACTTGCTACTTATCCAGCAGCTCCCATGAAAGCACAGAGCTTAGCACAATAAAGTTTGTTCTTTACTCTGTGTGTCAGGCTGTTTGTCAGTGAGGTATGTTAGCTGAATATAACTACCCAGCCTCCTGTGCTTTCCAGTGTCTCTTTGGTTAAATCACGCCATGACTGACACTGTGACACGTTAGTGGGAGGATTGTTTATGAGAAAAAGGGAAACAAATTTGACACTTGAGTTTACCAAGTTGTGGGAGCACAGATGCTCATCACTGCCAAACACACAGAGCCGAGGTCAGGGAAATCTGTCAGGGAAAGCAAAGCAGCCTTGAAGCAATATTTGTTTTAAGTGTCTGGCAGAGAGCACACATGAAATACTGCTATAGCTGAGCAGGGTGCTGCCCTCCTTCCTCCGCTTCCCTAGGATTGCCTATTTCCCTTTTCTCATTCCAGGCTCAAATGAGACATTGCAGAACATGCTCCTCTCCTTCATGTCGTCCCCTAGGCAGCTCAGCCCCGCTTTTCTGGGGGCTGGTGACAGCAATGGCAGCATTGGGCAGGGCTCTGACACCCTCTGGATGCCCTTTTGCTTCCCCTGGCATTGTTTTTGCTTGCTTCTCTACCAGACCAAGACTTTTGCATTTCATTCTTCTGCATGGGAAGGTGTAGCTGTAGAGCAGACTGGGCCAGCATGAGAGTACTGACACATGGGGGGAGCTGGGAAAGCTCTTAAGGGTAATTATAAAAAATACAGGTATTCCTGTGTTGTGGGCAAAGGAGACCCTGTGACAAAATTTGGAAAAGGAGGATTGTTTGGACTCAGTTTGGCTGTGTGGTTAGATAATAAATTCTACAAGAAGAGTAAAATAAATGGAGGTGTTTGGAGGGAAAACGTCTTTCAGATATAGACATTTCTGCAGTAAAGGGACATGCACAAAAGAAGAAACTATTCTATTTAGAGACCTTTGGGGAAAGAGAATGGGATTGTAGTAGGAGAATGCAGAAGATACTGGAGATGAAAAATAAGAAAAATAGATTAAAGCAAAAAGACTAATCAGAAAGTATATTCCTAGCATCCAGAAGGAGACAGGAAGGGGAAAATTGTAATCTTCTGTTCCCATCAAGCAGAAGAGAAAGTAAGCAGTTGGAAAGATGAAAGACAATATAAATATATTTGCATAGTAGATGGGAAAAATAGTTTATATGATGAAATGTATATTCATCTTGCTGATGAAACATGATCCTTTATCTTCTTTTTCTCTTTGGCTGCTAAGTCCTGAAAGCACTGTTTCCCACTCTCTGAATGATACTCCTGGGTCTTTCTTTTAAGGAGGATGCTCAAGGGAAGCAGTACTGCATTTTGGTTGATTTAAACTACCATTTTTCCTTTGTGAAATGTGAAATGCAAAATTAAATGGCAGGGATGTGCCATCTGCTGTTGTTTAACATGTGATTAAAAGTGACTGTGTTGGTGCAATGTTTATGCTCGTGATAAGAGCAGAAATAATGGAAATGTTATGTTGGCTATACCCAGCAGGTCCCCTCGTTGACTGAAGCATCATGTTTCTTCTATGTCCCAGAAATGTTGAACATGATTCCTGGAGGAGGATGAGCATTTCCTCCTTAGTGAGGAGGCTGAATGTTTTATGTCTGTTATTCTCATTCCTTTCAGGGATCTCTTGCTGTCTGTGGCACTTGGCCAGGTACTCTCCCTCCTTATCTGTGGCATTGGTCTCACAAGCAAGTATCTGTCAGAAGACTTCCATGCCAACACACCTGTTTTTCAGAGCTTCCTCAATTATATCCTTCTGTTCTTGGTCTACACAACAACACTAGCTGTCAGACAAGGTAAGTGTCTCTCTGAAATTGTTTTATAGAAAACAGTGGTGATAAAGGCTTTTGCAGAATAAGAACAAGCAATATGATTTAGACACATATCCCACTAACATTGGTTCCATATTTACATTACTTAGAAATACATATTGGATGAACTGAAGAAAACACCAACGAATCTTCATTAGGAAAGAAAGAATCATTAGATCTCAAGGACTTGGGGTGCTACCTAAAAGCTTTTTTTTGAGCCTTTGAGTTCTGATTGTTCTTGCCTTGCTAGAAATACTAGTATTTCTAATGTAAGAATTTCCATTATGATTACACAATTATTATTACTTACACAATTCTGTGTAAGCTTTACATTTTATGAAGGCTAAAGAGAGTTCAGATGCAAGCAAAGAAGAGCTTTCTAGTTCTAGTCGCTGCTCATGGCAATTCAGTTGTTCACTGACAGAAATAGCAGCCAATTTTTAGCTATTGGGAAGCAGTAGATGAAGGGAGGGATTTCAGGGTGCTCTGTCTCTGGGGGGGTGTTTGGGCAGAGCAGTTTTATGGCCCTGTCACTGCTTTGGCACAGTGTCTGTGTAACCAATCTGACCTCCAAGATGAGAAATGCATTAGAGTGTGCTTTGGTACTGTTTATCTAATGATCCTCTCTTTGGCAGTCTATATATAATATGGGGGTTTCTGCCTTTCCTGCACATCCCTCCCTTCCTTGAGATTTCATTTCCAGATGAGATGTGGGAAGTGAATGCATTTAAGTACATTTCTCAGCCACTTTTATTTTTTTTGTAATAATTTCATTTATTCACCTTCAGAGAACACATAGATTGGGAGCTAAATAAAAGTGAAAAAATATCATGTGTTCTCCTGACATAAGGAGGGTAGGGCTCTGCGGAGGATAACAACTACAAAATGTATTAGGCCATGGTACATTTATCAGCATATTGAAAAGCTCATGTTTTCTTACAGGAACAATGATTTTTGGATCGTTCTTTGATGTTACATCTTTTAATGTTCTGAGAACAACCCTGAAGCTTAAGTACTTCACTCATAGTACAACCTTGCAGTACAATGCTAAAAGCATTCCAAAGCAGCAAGGACTTAATTTCTGTGCAAAAAATGAACAATCGAAAATATACCTCTGTACAAAGCACTTAAGCATATTACAACATATGTTTTATAAACATTGGTCCCCACTGACATTCTTCAGAGGTGGTAAAACCAATGTGCAAAGGAAATGTTAGCTCTTATATAAGGAGAGATTGCTCAGGCAGTGTTTCACTGTCTTGGTATTTCAGTTTGTGTAGGGGGAAACATCACCACATACTTTGCTCTGCCAAAGGTTTAAAATGTGTTATTAGTAGCAGCTTTCTGGAGAACTGTGTTTAAAAATAATTATTCTGAGTGTAGGATTGTCTAGCTATTCACAACTTCTGTTCCAGAAATGTCCTTCTCTGGACTGATTAAATATTGTGGAAGGCAAGTCCCTATATGGACTCTTAAATAGATTTTACTTTTTTGAAAACACTGGCTTGTGAAAAAGTATACCCATATAAATACTGCATTGTGCTGTGCGTTACAGAGACTAATTTGGAATAATATTTGATGTCTGGTGTATATTGCTATCTAAAAAAATGCTATCAAGCACTCTGCTGTACTAATATATAAATATGTATTAATAAGGTACTGTATAAATAATTTTTTCACTCTGTTTAAAAATATAGTGGTGGACTAAAGGGAGTTTGTCAGAAATATCTGTTTTGCCAATAAGATAGATGTGGGAACTAAGTGATAAAGCATTAGGGTTATGCAGAAAATAGGGAAAGGTGTTTAAAAAAGCCTGTGGTTAATTACAGATTGTATGAGCAACTAGAGCGCATGTAAAGCAACCAATGGAATTGTCTGGAAAAGGAGCTGTCAAAAAAACCCCAAAAAAGCTGGTTCCATCCAAAAAAGTCCAAAATAAGATTGGCTATAGAAGCCATGAAATCAGTGATCCAGGCTTTCAGCATAACATTCCTGCTGGATGGTATAGCACTACACAGCCTATTTATTTATTCGGCATTTAATGTTGCCAGATGACTGAGCCTGACATTGTCTTTTTGCTTGTGTATTTTTCCAAATCAATTATCTGTGTTTGTTCCATTAAGGCAGTTTCTCTAGCAGCTCTAATCATGTGGCTTCGCTAACAGATGGAAATCACATAATAATATTAATGATGATTCTGTTCTGAGTGCTGACATCATAAGAAAGTTTATTTTCAAGTACAGTTCTTCTACTCTCTGTGCAAGATTGAACAGTTTTTAAACCATTGTCTTTCTCCTTCAGAAATCAAACCATCAAAAATTGATTTGTAGTAAAAAATAGTTGCATCCCTTTGTCTTTTTCTTTCCTTGCTTTCTTAATCCTTGGGATTCTTGCAGAAATGTACTGTTTAAGGAGGTGTCACTTGAGGTAGCCAAAAACCCCCTGAATTGACTGTAGGACTGAAAGATGTAATTTCCTCAAGACATAAAGAGTTCTACTTTCTTTAGAGGCTTCTTCCAAATTTTGATTTACTCTGGGTGCCCTTTGACTTAGCTGTCCCTCACTGTTCTTATATACTCCGAGTGATAATGAAAAGGTAGAATTTTCACTGGTCTCTGAAAATTGTCATTAGCAGATGATTAGAGCTCCTGAGCTTTTCTGACTAAAGCCCTCTGCAGTGAATGCTCAGCTTCCAGCAGCTAAAATTAGCCCAGCATCAGCAGCTGGGCTACATCATCCACTACATTTTTATATTGTGAATTGAGATTGTTTTCCAAAATAATTTTATGACAGTGCTCACTCTAATGGATACAAAGATTAGGACTGTCACCTTGCAATGAATAAATATATCATCAGATAGTGGAGAGGCACAGTCCTGCAGGTGTCAGAATCTCTGAGTGTTTAAAACTTCATTTCCATGAATGAAATGAACAAACAAAACAAAACAAAACAAAACAAAACAAAAAAACCCCAACAAAAACCCAAACATAAAACCCCAAACAAACCAAGCCAAACCTCCAAAAAGAGAAAAGTTTCAAGGAGTAAAAGTAGACTCAATAGGACTCAATAGTTTAGCAGTGAAGTCCATGTGAGGCTTTTCATCATTATTGCAACTTTGTTGTCATGGTCAGAAATAGAAAGTGCCAAACGCCTTGAAGGAGATCTGTTCTTGTGAGATTTTCATATGGGCCTTAAAACATGGATACCACTCAGGCACAGGTCATGAGAAAGTGAAAGAATCTGTCTAAACTTGAATTTTTCTGATGAAAAATAAATCTGCCAAACATTTAACAGGTAACGAGGATGTCCTCAGTTCTTTCTCTTGAGTTAGCTTCTTGTAGCCTGTTGTTTTCACAACCAAAACTTGTATTTGTCCATGGTAACACCTCTGAGAAGGTTTTAACACATATTATCTCACCTCAGTCTCCTTGTTAGCAGAGGATTCTGCTTAACAAAACCTTGTGGGGATACTTCCCTGTATCTTCTGGTCATGTGTCATTATTAGTCACGGAAAATAAAAACCTTGGCTATCAGTAAGAAAGGCCTCAAATGGGTGAAGTGGAGCTATGGGACTTAGAGCTGGTGGATATTAGTTTTAGCACTTTAAAAAGCAGTAAGTGGGAAATTGTCCATAGTGGACCAGAAGGTGTTAATTGCTAACAGCCAACATGGGAGCAAGCATCAGCAGCTTGCCACCAAAAATAAATTACTTCTAAAAGCCGCGTCACATATGCTACGAATGAAAACAACACATCTACTAGACACCATTAAAAACAGAAAAAATTATGAAACTGCTATTTTTTTGTTATTCTGGAAAACAAGGAATGAGGGAGCAATGGAAGTGTCTTCTGAACAGACGGGAACCATAAAGCCTTGAGGACCAAATTCTGTGTGAGTAGGGCTCCACATTGCAAGCTGTTCCTTGAAATTTTAGTGCAACAAGTTACTGAGTGTTTTTAGCCTGTCAGTACTAAGGGATGGCAATAATTTGCTAGTTCAGAAACATTTTTTATGAATCTCTGTATGTCTGGATGAATTCTGCTTCTAGGCCAAGTGATGAGGTTATATCATCTGTCAATGGAAATAGAGTTTTCCCTACAGTAACTGTAATTAGTCTTAGATTTGACATATAATTAAAGGAGATCTGTGCCCCTGAGTAAGCCAGAGAGTCCTGTGAGACTGGTAAGATTGCAGACCTGTTACTGGCATATGATTTTTTTAAGCATTTCTATCTCAGGTTGGTTTATGCCATTAGTATCTCAGCCATGTATAATTAATTTCCTGATGTGTCTGCTATCCAAGTATGTATTTCCATTTAGATAATGGCACCCCTCCCCACCATCACTCCTACTTCACCACAGTTGACCAAAACCAGCTAATTGAAGGAAAATAAGGCACTATATAGGAGTTGCTTCTTTTTTCACTGCAGTGCTTATCAGCTATTTATTGAATGATAGAAAGGGTAAATGTCTCTTTTTAGTTAATTCCATTCCACTGGTAAAGATCTATTAATACAAAGCTAGTATATGCACACAACTCAGTAGACGTAACAGAATTTTTTTAAACCAACACCTTTTTTTTTGTCAATTACCAGTAAGAACAATCTTGTTTGTCTGGGGGACAAACTAAGTATATTATTTAAGCTGATCAAACTATAATAGATATAATGTACTTCTGACAATATATATTGTACCATTGAGATGAAATATCTTCTGGAAAGGCATTGATCCCACCAGAATTTCCTCTTCACTGAGGATGACAGGGAGTGATTTTGATTTGAAGAGATCCATTTCATCATTCTTCAGTTTCCTAAGCATGCTCATGCCACTGCTGTAAAACAAAGAGCTTGGTTATCCCTCCAGTCAAATAAAATGTTCAGAGCTGCAGCCAAGTAGCTTTATTGTCCTATCTACCTGTGATAGAAGAGGTCCTTGGATTCTCAAGGCAACAACTCAGCCCACACACTGGCCTGCAAACACGTGACAGACATTGCAAGAAGCTGTGACATTGCCCTTGAAGCACAGAGGAAGGTGTGTCCAGCTGGCCCATCTCTTCCATTTGGCAAAGATATGTAGAGATAGGACAGGGGGAAATGGCTTTAAACTGAAAGAAAGTAGGTTGAGATGCCCCATCCCTGAAAGTGTTTCAGGCTAGGTTGGATGAGGGTCTGAGCAACCTTGTCTAGTGGAAGGTGTCCTTGCTTATGGCAAGGGTGCTGGAACTGGATGATCTTCAAGGTATTTTCCAACTCAAACCATTCTCTGATTTTATGGTTCTCACAGCCCTCCCACTGAAAGGGGCCACACTCATTCTGGGTTGTAAAAATGAAGCACAGCAGTAAGTGTGGTGTGGAACCAGTGAAAAATAATGACCTTCAGGTCTTTGGTATTCTCATAGCAGCACTGCAGAATCTCCCTGCTGTGTTACACATTGCTGTCTGTGATGCACTTTCTCCTAATTACTCTGGGCTTCTAATTAGGGATGCCAAACCGTGTGGGATATGTTTATTATGAAAATGGTCAGCCAAATAGTCCCTTTGTTTGGGATTTGAAGAGCCCTATTCATATTCAGAGGGAATTCTGTACTTTAGGAGAAATGAAACTATAATGCTGGCTATTTACAGGCACTTCAAATTGCAGAGATCTTTTTTTGTAATGTGCAATTTTCAGTTTTGGATAGCATGCTCAGAGGAGCAAGGATTATGATATGTTATGTATTTGGGATTTGCCTATCTCATCATGGACACCACAGCAAGCTAGCTGGAAAAAAAACACTATGACTAGAGCCAGATTTCTGTTCAGTTCCATTTACATAATAATTGTGTTTGTATTTGAATTTTCATTCTACTCTCAATTGAGTTTTTAAAATTTCCTGCTATAAAATGTTGACTGCTGCTGCTACTGCTGAATGAACCTTCATTATTTTACTCTGTCGGTGATAACATTTCAGTAAGGTGTCAAACTTTTCAGGTATCTACAGTTTTCATACAGAACCTTGGGATTATTTTTTTATGATAGTTGTTATGAACCATAGAATTTCCCTTCCCGGTCCAATGAAGTTTTCTTGCATTCTTAGCAATAATACTAAAACAGATGCAATTTCGGCACAGTATGATTATTCCACATAGCTGGAAAGGAAAGGTAAATAAAAAATAAAAAATAACCATATTGGGGATACCAAGACAGGGTTAAAACCAATAGATTTGACCTCTGTCTTTTGTTTTGATTTATTTGGCTATTCCTAGCAGAGAGGTTGGATGGTATTTTTTAATCCTCTGGGGTTTTTTTTCACTGTCAGCTGTTCTTGTTACAATGACCAGCAGACAGATGCTTTCTGCTTTGGCCCTGCTGCTCCTTTCCACCTACGCAAAGGACTGGGTATCTCAGGGCTTAGTCAATTTTCATTTTCATCAGATTTGTTTTGCTTTGCCAGCTGTTTAACAAGGTACAAATAAACAGAGAGGAATTCTGGCCCCAAATATAAGGCAAATAAAATGGCAGGTAAAGGCTCAAAAAGACCCTTTTTGAAAGAAAGAAAGACCCTTCTAGAAAGAAAAGGACCAGCTTTTACTTTCTAGAGTTATTTCTCTCGGTGAGGTGCTCCTGATTGTTAGATTAGGCACCTGCTGTCCAAACGCACAGCATGCATCCTGTGTTACAAAATATCTTTTCTTTTTTTAATCCTGGCCAAAATAGCACATTCTGTGCTCTCACATGGTATCATTGAATAAATCATGCACATCCCATAGCACACACAAGGTGAAAATTGGAAAGCACTGTTTGTCTGGGATGCAGGTGGCAGCAGTTAAGCGTGAGCACTGTATGTTGTGGTTTAATGATGCAATCACTAATACAATCATGGTAACCCCAAAGCAATAAAGGCCTGGCCTAATCAAGCATCCATGCTGTAGCGTTCTCTGTGGTAGTATCCCTTGATCCCTGATACAGCTCATTCAACCCTGAGAGACCTCTTATTACTAGGTTGCTTTCAAAATAGCTTTGGTGCTCAAGGAAGTATCCTTTGTGCCATCAGAGACAAAAGTTCCAAGAGGGCATTGTGTAAAGGATAGGAACACCTCATTTTTCCTGTGCCTGCTGATGCAGACAAGAGCACAGGAAAAAAAGAGATTTCTCTAATCATTCCCTTGACCTAAATGAGGAAATGGAAGGTCTCGACTATACAGAGAATGAATTTGTTCTGCAGTTGCAACAGGGGTATGTCTTGTAAAAAAGCCCCTGGAGGATTCAAATCTGGCGGTTCAGATCACTCTCACTTCAGGAAACTCAGACCTGGTCATCTTTCTGGCTGCCAAGTTTATGCCTTCAGCCAGTACCTTCCAGACACAGCATTCAGATTTGCACCGTGGTTCAAAGACTGGTGCATATTTTATGAGAGCAAACCTTACAGGCTCTAAATGCAGTGAGCGTGAAAGGGATGCTGAGCTTGAGGCTGGCCAAAGCCCTGGGTGATGAACCATGTTTGCATCAAGCTGCTGCATCATTGCTGTGAGGCAATGTCTATACTGAGTACACTACTTGAGAAAAAGGCAGTTTTACCCTGGAGGTAGATGTACATTCATTTTAGGAACATTGAGCCAGCTGTGGCCATTTCATGCCAGTAAGTCCATAAATAGAAACCACAGATGCAATAAAATGGGAAACATTGCTGTTAGCTCACAGCTGCAAAATCACAGGTAGCTAGTGGAATTTAGCAGAATCAAAAAATCATCACAATGTGGCATTTCAAATTGTCATGCTTTTCTTAGCAATGCCAGCACCTAAGTCAGAGAGACAAATCTGCAACATATATCTGCAAGCATTTATGTTTGGATCAGGATTTAGATTTTGTTGCTGAGCCTGGGAAGCTCCCTCCTTGCTTACTTTTCCAGAAGCACTGCCAGTCCTTGGAAGGCAGTATCAGTCTGAACACAAGTCTGAAAGTTCCTGTTTGAGAAGATAAACCTCATCACTAGAAGGATGAGTGGGCAGACTTGAGGAAGCTCTGAGGAAATGCAGTTTGTTTCATTCATGCATCTTATTGCTTGATTTTTGTCCCCATCTTTGCACATGCCATTACATGTACTGGTACCACAGGCTCAGATAGGGGCACAGATGTTGTAGGTGAAATAATCAAGGCTTTTGAGCAATTGGAAAGCAAGGCTTTCAAAGTATGGCACAGGCTTGGAAATGCTGAGAAACCATGGCCATGAGCACAGATTGAGCTTTGAAACTTCCGCAGTATCAGGGTATTGCAGAGGGGTGAGTTTTCTCAGTAATTTTATTTGAGGGTAATAAGGCTCCCTATGTAGCCCAGACTGCCTCACAGTATGTCAAATAATAAATTGTCTCATAAGGATGTGAGCTGAATCACAAACACTTGATTTTTTGGTAGAATTAAGGGATAAATGTCCTTTGTAGAGGTAGTATATGGGTCTGGCTCTTGTTAATACATAAACATCTCAAGTACTGTTTACTAAACTAACCATCCCTTCCCACTTCAATGAGGAATGTTAATGGTTCTGATAAAATAGTGCACCCTCGATCCTACAGCTGTAAGCAGAATGTGAGGGTTGTCTCTGCCGCTTCATGCAGTATCACTATTTCCCTGTGATTTATGGAATATTTAAACATTCATCAAGCCAAACAGCTAGCCAGGGTAGCTAGCTAGGATCCACATTCAGCACACGTAGCTCCAGCA
The DNA here is from genome assembly GCF_001522545.3 of Parus major. Lineage (NCBI taxonomy): Eukaryota > Metazoa > Chordata > Aves > Passeriformes > Paridae > Parus > Parus major. The sequence continues at coordinate 64,583,333 of NC_031770.1, read as the reverse complement.
TTCATATGGGAGATTTGAAGTGTGGTTACAAGATGATAACTGTATTGCCTGAAGGAGATAAATCCCCCTCTGCCAGAATGGTGCTTTGTATGTAATTAGTGTAAAAATTCAGAGGAATAGAGTTTATCCTTGCAATCGTCTTTCTCATTAAAAAAGAATCATAATGAAAGAACAAAGCAGTCCCTGCAGTGAATTGAATTGACTTCCTAAGTTTTCATTAAATCAAAGACTCAATAGCATCCCATTTTGCAGAGCCCAGTTGTAAACTGTACACAAGACTTGCAGCAAAGTCCCTGTGAAGATCACATCCTTTCTGGAGGTTTGGAAGTACTACCTTTTCTAAAATAAGGACTATAAGACAGCATGAATCAAGGGAATAAAAAGTTATGCCAGTGGGATAAAGCTGTATTCTCAACTTACTCATCTGCCTCACACTTTAATACTTAGTCCTAACACAAGCAGTGATTTTGTCTTCTTTAATGTCCCTTGCTACCAAGGTAATACATGTATTTATTGTTACAACTAAATACATTTTTGAGGCAAAAATATACAGATATCCTGTAAGTTTATCTACCACTTTGTATTTTTTTCCTTTATATTTGGCTGAACTGTTAGCTATTGGCATCTGGTCACCTTGAATTCCTGCTACATTTCTGGATGATAGTGCTATAATGATTGCAACTTCATCTGAAGGAATGTTTATAAATGTAGCACTCAATATTCAAGTTGCAGTTGTGCTGTGTGCTCTCCCTTCTGCTCAAGAGCTGCAGATCAAGCACAGGTCACAGGACACCAAGTCACTTCTGGAAGGTGCTCAGGATGCAGGGATTTGGGGACTCACCTCCTAGCCCATGTGTCCCTTTGGCTGCAACACTGCTTCACAAACCTCGAGGATGCTTTAGACCCAATTCACTACAGAAAAGAGCAGCTCAAGGTCGTTAGCAACCAGCTCTGTTAGAACCTGCCCCTACATTATCTTTCCTGATTTAACATTAAAGAGAAGAGGAGAAGGATAATATATGCTGTCTGTCAGCCGCCTCCACTTCTTGCACACATTTCCCTGATGAGAGGAGGGAGCTCTGAGGTAAAGGTGGGAGCTTTGCTGGCAGCAGTAGTGAGTGCTCCAAATACACAGGGGAGGGAGAGGCCATGTGCATGTCTCAAAGGAGCACTTACCCCTTAGTTTTCAGTTATATCACAGTGACAGTCAATTCACAGGGATATTTTTTGTGGCTGTTACAGAAATATAGCAAATAAGGTTTCAAAGGAGAATTATGCAACTGTGTCTTTTCAGAGTTAAATATTAATGAACTTGCTTCTGTGCAGCTACTAGAATGTTTACACAAAATCACTTGTCCATGCTGCTGTGATTATCTGTTTGTGATCTGATACTTGGTTTTGTTTTGCCTAATTCTAAAGAAGGTTTTAAGACCATGGGGTAGAGGTGGACTGTCACTATTTTAATAAAACGGATCTGCACTGATTTGCATCACTGATGAAGTAAGAGAGGCAGTGGCATGTTCATGATCATAAATTTTGATAAATACTTTTTGTTTTCATTACTAGTTGGAATTCTTGGTTTGAACGTGCTTTCAAGTGTCCTATTAAGATTTCAACAGCTTGGTGTAGAAAAAGGACAAACAGTGCCCTTACCTATCAAGTTTGGCATGTAAGAGGCTTGTTTCCATTTAAAAGGACCAGAAGTGATTTATATTGATGGAATTTTTCCATGCACACACATCTAATTATATACATGTGTAAAAAAAGCCTCAGTCTATGTATTTTCAGTAGAATTCATTTTCAGAATTATTTTGTATTGCTTATATCTCAAGATCCCAGAAGCTCATGCTTTCCTGAGCTAGGTTTCATGCTCATTTGGGCAGGCATATGCTAAGAAGCAGGCCACAGGATGACTAGGAACATTTTATGTCCACTCACAGCTTTTATAGCAATTCAAAGAGATGAAATGCCACAAAGGGAACAGAAACTTGCCAATTGCCAAACTTCCCATGGGAACCAAGTCACCAGTTAGCTCTTCCCAGGCATGGATGTTAATTTCAGAATGCATGGATGCCAGTGAAGGACCCTATGGAGTCTTTTGCAAGTGTGCTGAAACTAAATTGGGTTAAATTTTGTGTTAAGACAAAATGTATTGTGTTAAGATTGCATTCCAAAGCTGAAGGAAGCATCAAAACTGCTTGAAGGATTCCAATGAACTTTTGATACTCTCATGACTAAGTCAAACCTGATGTAGAAATCTTTCTGGGATCTGGTACTGTTAAAGCTGGTGATAAGAGCTTTGCATGAACTTGGCCATTGAATCAGGCAGCCAGCAGTCACTGGGTTGGGGTCATTGGGTCAAGTGCTGTCAAAGAAAACCAGGTAGCTCAGGGAGTGGTAGGCTGGCAGGAGCTAAAGTTACAGAAACAGCTTCACAGTAGGAAGTCTGAGTGAATTTTAAGTGGATGTTGGACATGGTCCTGCCTCAGTGTGTGAGGAACCACAAGCATGTCAGATGGGCATGGTGGAGAAACCCTTGGCCAAGGGCCAAGCACATTGCATCAGAAAGCATATGCCCTGATATTTTAGCTCCTCTTTCACTGGTAGCACAATTGGCATGTACCACTGTCACATCCCAAGTGACATGTTCCTCTTCCCATTCATGTTTTATACCTATGGCAGACCTCCTTTCTCTCTGGGAAATTGCTCTACTGAGGGAAAGTAATACAGGGAAAGTAATAATCACTGGAAGTTACTGAGTAGAAACAGGACTAAAACTCTTACATTTCTCTCCACACTGCAGCTGTAACACTGAAATTGCATGGATAATGATGCTTGTGAATCCACAGTGCATGATTGAGATCTGAGCACTCAAACCCACCTACTTTTTCTCTGGTGAATGGAATATAAGAAATGTGGGAATCCAGCCACTTTTAATTTAGCAAAGATATTGGATGTGTTTGTTTCTTCTATTGTTGTTTGCCTAGAAAATATAAAATAGTCTGTTTTTATCAGAAGAATATTTCTCTGAAGCTTGGAGTAAAATAAAACCAATAAAAAAGAAAGTAGGGTTCTTTTTTCTTTGAAGGATATGGCACGCTGCAGAAAAGAAATGTGTTGCTGTTTCAAGGTGAGAAAACTCAAGTCATATCTCAGAACAACCAAGAAGACAACTTAACAACCTGAAGAAGACAAATGACAGTGGTGTTTACGATAGTATTTTTTGCCAGTAATATAATGACTGCTCAATAGAATCTTTTTTCAGAATAGAGAGCACACTCACCAAGATATTTTCAGGAGCCTGTTGAAATAAACATAAGATACAAGGCAACACAGAAGTTTGGGCATGTATACATAACTACTTCCCCTTGTATACATTTACTTTTCTATTAACAAAAGAGTGTGAGTGCAAGGAAGAGTTCCCAGAGTGTCTGTGAAAGAGTTGCACCGTTGCTATGCCTTGATGATTGAAACATTTTTAGCAGGGCTGACTCATTTCATACACAGGCTGTATTTCAGTTTCTCTGTCTATAAGGATTGTATCCATGCCTAAAGCTGTATGAAGACATGTCATCCTTATGGCTGATTAATCTCTCTTTAAAATCACCTTTAAAAACAACCTTGATTTAAAAGCAAGGTGCTTGTTTCAGTCATCAAGCAGTGAAGACAGTGATAGCCCTCTTCGTAGAGAAAGGAGGGAGTCTAAAATGTAGAGATGCTGAGTGATGAAAATGTAGAGACAATTAACTTGTATGGAAAAGCAAAAGGTGCTTTCTATCAACAGGTATTTCTAAGCACATATACACACACCAAGTATTAAAAAAATATTTATAAGTATGTGCACCCGAAATTCAAACTTGAGCCATCAAATAAGTGCAAGCCAACTGTCACAAGGAAGAAAATCCCATCTTGAAATTTACACAATATGTTTCTGCTTGAAATTTCCACAATTACCTTCATTTTTCTTTACATACCCACCTGATAGTGCAGCAGCAACTCATTCCAGGTTGGAAGCTCCTTACTGCAAATTTTCAGGTTCTATCAACATTCCTTCTCAATCTTTTCACAAAAGAATCAGGTTTTTTTTAGTCCAATATTTCAGATTTTGTCAGTAACCTGATAAAATGGCATATCCTTTTTTCTTAACATTTTGAGTAGTGGTATGGAAACTCATTGTCAGCTGTTTCTGTCATGTGCATTACAGAGGCATTTCTTCACATGCTTTTGGTGAAGCTTTTATTTCCATAATTTTAATGAATTCTCCTTTGCTGAGGGAACAGTCTATCTTCTGTTAATGACAATATTGAGAGATAAACTGCTTGAGTATGTTTTTTTCAAGAATTATCTATCATACTATTAATATTTTTCACTGTTGCTTTTATTTTGTACTTTCCTGAGCTCTATTTAATGTTTTATGGCTTTAATCCATGTACTTAATGGTTGTATTTAATGGACTTGACCGATTATTGGTTATAGGTGTAAGCAACACCTAAAGAAGCAGAATTTTTCACAGGAAAAATTTTCTCTCTGGGTATTGAGAGAGAGATTGGCAGGTATAAATATCTGTAGAATTAAGGAAGTAGCAGGTAATGGAATCAATAGCAGTGATGTTTCTCCTTGCCTTCTGCAGTCTCATACACAAAGATTAATATTTGTTAATTGGAATTAGATAGTTGTAGAAGCCAAAATTTATATCTTCAGTGAAGATTTATGAACAAATTACTGATAGTGATTTTCAACTGAAAATCATATCCCAGTGCATATCGTATCCCAATGCCATTCAGGAATAAAGCATACCCTTCAAGGAATTTAGTAAACTAAAATTCTTCATTACAACTTATTACCTATTAACATTGCTAACTTCAAAGCAAAGACATTAAGTTAATAGATAAGCTGGTAGTAAGTATTTCAGAGCTTTAAATGATGGTGAGAAAGGCTTTTTATTAATTTTCTTACAAAATTATATTGCCTAGTGATAATTATGCTATCATAAACAGTGGTAAGACCTCCTAAGTTAAATTTGCAGAGGAGACCCAGTTGAACCACTCACTGCATAGCAGTCACCTAGTAAATTTAAGAACAGTATTAGAAAAGTATCTTCCAGAGATAATATACAGATACAAGAAATCATGTTGCAAGGTTTTCGGTTAGGAGCTTTATATTTCTGTAAACCTTTTTCCAAGCACAACCAATGCTTCCTCTCAAAAGTGGGTACCATCTAATAGGTAAGGAAAATAATAACATGAGAAATTGAGTTTGGTGAGGCTTCAGGGAGACACAGTCAGAGAAGTTCTTATGAACAGTATCAGACATCTGCAAGGTGGGAAAGCTCAGAAAATACAGATATTTTCTCTGAAAACCACCCTCACAGCCCAGCAACCTCCTAAGCAAGAGGATTATTTTTGTTGTATTGGTCCATTCACTGTGCCCTAAGCACCAAGGCAGTGGGTGTGTGGCAGAACTGTGCAGTCACCAAACAGACTGCAGTCAGCCTTTTCTTCTTAGTAGAGAAGACACGGGAGTGTTTCTACCAGCACTGCCCAGATTCCTCCCTGAGACTTTCCTAGGTCATTCTTCCCCTCTAGTGGTCAAGAGTTCCCAGCATGGGAAAGTGGTACTCAAATAGCCGTGTGTCACTGCAGAAAGGATTTGAAAAATCACTGCTGGAACTCTGGTTTTGCTGGTTTGATGTACAAAACTGCTCTCTGAGGGAACTGCTGGGGAAAGGGACTGCAGACAGGAGCACTTAAATGGAATAGCTTCTCAAGGACTATTTCCTCAAGAACTGATCCCTGGTTCCCCAGCTCTGAATGGCACTGGAGTCACAAAGTGACATTGCTCAGTGATCATCTCTTGTAAATGCTCAAACTGCCCTGTGTGGTGACATGACTGAGAGGAGCAAAAGGGATTTTGGTTCCTGCATATGGAAATAGAAATCTGTGGTCTGCTTCTGTCAAAAGCAGGCACAGGCTGCAAAAAATGGATGCCTAAAATTGCAGATGGCACATTCTCCAGATGGTTACCTGGTGGCTGACTGTTTGGGCAGTCAGGTTGGGTTTTATATTATTACTAACCAGACTAACCATATCCAAATTGCAAATTTGTTGGAGGTTTGGCTGTTTATGGACAAGGGTTGAAGGTACCCTTTTCTGAGTCCTTGACTCCCTCAAGGAATAATTGTTCAGAGAAAAATTGTCTTTTGGCAATTCTGGTCAGTTCTGTTCAGTTTTGGTCCAGTTCTGGACTGGATGAATGGAAAGACTTGAAAAGACTGAATGACTGAATTAAGGCAGAAAGAGAGATAGCCACAAGATTGAGCACAGAATTTATGTATATCTTCATGTTTAGAATTTGGTTGAAGCTGGCAAAAAGCAAAATGCAGCAGAAACCCATTTCTTATTTTAACATCAGAACATAAATACATTATCATCTTTCATAATCTTCTGGAAAACTTTGGAGATTGAATACAAAGGAATCTGTGAAGAGATTGCCTGAACAGACAAACAGACATGTAAATCAAGGAAACAAGGCTGTAAGGGGCCGTGGGAGCTGAGACCAAAACACTGATGTAGGCTTGCACAAAGCTGAGTGAGTCAGCATGCCTGGAGAACAGCAGTTCTCATCCTCTGTGTAATTTGAGAGCCCTGTGTCGCATCTGTGATCAGAGGAATTCCCTGTTGATTCCATTTATCCCTGCCATACCAAAATAATTTTTATGCTGCTCGTCCTACTGTCTATGCTATCCAAAAGCTTAATTTCTCTTCTTGGTTTTGATTTCCTCTTTTGGAGTCCTTTCATTTGTGTTAGACTCCACTAACTTCCTGTTAGTGCTTCCCTGTCTTCATCCTGTAAGCATTTTTGTCATTTATTCCAAATATTACCTATAGATGGAAATTGCTTCTTAACTGATCACATCTTTGAAATTATCCTCCAATGATGCATTTGATTCTGAATGAGGCATTGGCTTCTTTTGTACTTACTCCACATTACTATGTTAGGAACAATTTTTATTCCAATACAGTTGCATGTGGATAAAACTTGCTTACTATTTTTAGGAAGAGAAATGAAATGAACATCAAAGCAGCAATACTGGGTCGTACAAAGCATGCTGTTATAAAATTAAATGATACAATAAGACTAAATTATGATCTAATTTCTCAGGACCTTTGTCTGAAATAATCAAATATATAAAGGTGAAATATGTACAATAGAGGAAGAGGGAAAAAAAAGCACACCTGCCTTTTAGAATGTTTTTGGTGTCACAGAGTTGCATTTTCACTATGTCAGTAATGGATTGCATCCATATCCAAAATGCAGACAGAAAAAATTGAATGGAATTTCACAAGGATTTGATTTATGTGTAAGCTGTAATGAGAATTTTTCATATAGATGACTTTTGAGGAAACATAGACTATTTTGAAGTCAGGCATTTTATTAGCAGGGAAGAGTCCAATCAGTTTATGAGCTATATGCTCTTGTAACACAGACAAATTTGCATTTATATCTTTTTGAAATATAGTAAATATGAACAGTGTCTGATAGGGATTTGATGATTAAACATTTCATCACAAATACTGGTGCAGTTAATCTGAGCAGGATAACCTTTTCACAGCCGCTGCCATGGAAATAAAACCAATGAAGTTATGTTTGAAAGGTGTGCCCCTGGTGGTTAGAGTTCAGTCAAGCACGGTCTTAGGGAGTTTGCAGATTCAGTTCTGTACAGCACAGCTTCCTACAAGGCAGTAAATCACACGAGAAGCACACAGATTATCTATCTGTCCATCCGTCCATTACTGTGGTTGCTGAGTGCCTTTAAAAGCTATTTTATTCTAGATGCCATATGTTCAAATGCATTACATAACAAGTTTAAAGTGTCAAAATTCTATTTCTAGCTTTGATTTAGTGTGTAGCACTGAACAAGTTGTTTAAAGTATAATCTTATTCTTGCTTCTCTGCTGTGAACAGGAAAGAAAATCAGCAGAGGCAGTGAAGCGAACTGCCAAACATTGTGCTTTGTACAGAACAGTGCTGCCAGCTTTTATAGAACACTGTTGTAAAGAGATTCCTGATAATAAATATGTCTATTTTTTTCTTAAAGCCCTTGTTGAGTTTTGTCAACTGAAAATACCTCCTCTGAGTTTCATAAGTACTATGTTTCTTACATGGTCGCAAAGAAAAGTTTTCAAACATGGAATCTCAATTTCTTGTAATCTCAAGTTTACTGTGTTCAGCATAATGAGATTCTGTAAACTCTCTCTCAAATTTTGAATGACGTATTTAATTTGAAGAAATTTTTGAGTTTTTGTGTTTGACTGAACAGAGGAGGGTGTCTGCCTGACTGAAAACTTTGATAGTTTGGTGTTTCTCTCTGAAAAGGAGACTACAAATGCCTGTGCTCTTTTTGGCCAGAGGAAAATAAAGTAATGGCAAACAAGTGGAAAGACTGAACACAGCTGCTGATGTTATGTCCAGTGCATGCAGTTTGTCCACTGATCCAAGCTTTTAGAAGGATAATAGAGTGTACAGCTTTCACTGAGTGCAGAAGTGTCCCGTGCCACCAAAAACACAGCCTGAAGTGTTGTTACAATGGCAGCCTCCTTCCTCTGCCTGTAAAAGGAAGAGCATCTACTGGCAGCAGGTACAGCTTGTGAAGGAGGACAAGATGCTGTTTGCCACTTTTGGCAGTTATCTTGTAGAATGATCTCTCAGGAATGTACTGAAGCAATTATATTCACCTACATGCCCCCTATGGGTCACAAGGCATTGCAGTTGGAATCCAAGATCCTGTGGGTCTTGTGGCTTTAGTCTCGCAAAGGGTAACGTAGGTACAGCTGTGTACTGGGTGACATGCATTTCCAATCCAATTGATAAGATTCCTTTCAGTGATGGTGACCTGGTGCCCCAGCAATAGCCCCAGTTCTTCATTCTAAAACCAGTTGTAATGACTTTACCATCTCACCCTCTCGCTCAGCAACCGTATACGGCAGTGTGTTCCTTCCAGTAACAGTGAATCCTCATTTCCTGATTCTGGATGATCACTGTCAATATTTTTTTGTCTGGCCTTGGCAGACTGCCTTTTGTCTTCTGGCTCCAGTAAGTGAGCAGCTCCTCCTTCCCTGCTGTTCCCAGTTGCCTTGTTAAATTCATCATATTAGAAAGCTCAATTGCCGTGGTAACATGCAAGAAAAGCCACCTGATTGAGGAGCTCTCCTGTGTTTTCTTTTCACACTTCCTGCTTGGTTCAAATGCCCCAATGGAAACTCTAGCTAGCTTGTTAGAAGATTCCTTCCCTTTCTGATGAAACAGCGATGATCCACTTTCTGCAAGTCTGTTTTGATACAGGAGGTAGAATAGTGTTGAACAAATTCAGGGTCTTCTTGTACCCTGTAGAAATCTCATGTTTCATGATATTTTCTGTCTTCAGCTCCCTACTTCTACTCAAGGAGTTGAAATAATCTCTGGGAAGATTTTTTTTATTTCCTAACACCAAATAGCATCATTCTGACACTTTTGAATTTATCCGTAATGTGACCTAGAACCCGTGAAGTATTCTACAAAGCAATATAATTAAAGCTGGTGTGTATCCTGCCTAAATGGATCTTCTGCCATTTCTGAGTCTAGATAAAAGGAGGGTCATGTCTCTTTATTAATGAGAGCAAATTCAGAAAGTAGAAGATGAGAGAGTTTTTCATTTTCCAGTTGAATATTGCAGATTGCTCTTGATGTCTGACAAGGTTGGGCACAGCTAAAGGAACACTGCTGGCATTTTAAATGACCATAGAAATGAGAAAAAAACCCTTTTGATCTTTTCAATTTCTAAATAATAATAATGCTTTTCTACTGCAGGATTAGACATGAGTTAAGTTGGCCCTACAGCCAGGTGGGAATGGTCCTGTATCCTGTTATCTTCACTAATTGCTTATGAATTAAAGTAAAAATAGAGGACATGGAGATTGGCTTTCCAACACCTTCCTTTAGACAAAGCCTGTGAGTGTTATGCCATGGTAGTAATAATATTGAAATTTATATCACCCATAAACCTTTTATAGCAGTATAATTAGTTGGGCTATTAGTACTACCCAAGCTTAGCCTTATTTTATTGCTATGAACACAGCCTGTAATCACATAAATGGTAATAAGTAATAACACTTAAGGGCACTGTATAAACACAAGCATTTTAGTCTCTCTAGTGAGTCCTATTTGTGAACAAAAGTAGGGGATCCTACAGCTTTTCCTCTCCTGTGGGTACTTATTTCCATGCTCTCTTTAGAGGGTCCTCTAGTGCAAAATAAGATTGTAAAACTTCTTTTCAGTAATCTGACTCCGCTGACTTCTGTGCAGGGTGCAAAGTAGGTAATAAATAGGAGGAAAGAACTGAATTCAAAGAGTTTGGGTACCATTTCTGCAAATCAGAGGCGTGCTATGGTGTTATCAATAGTAGATTATTCAAATGAGCTTCTTACTGTCTTGTGGTTTGTGCTGGTTTATAGAATTAGCATTAGTCTATATATAGGGCAATATTTTGGAGATGATGCAACTTTTAATTTATAGTACCTTCTTGAATAGAAAGCATAGTCCATTTGACTTTGCAACTTGCTGCTAGGTTTGTTCTGTGCCCTGTAAAGGAGACTGAATGGCTATTCCTGTTGTGCATCACTGCACATCTCCAGCTTCCCTCCCAGTTGGTCTGTATCACCATCGAATGATATTTCTGCTGTTTCTGGATCTCTAGTGCAAGTCAGCTGGTACAACATCAATTCTGTGGTTTAACTCTGGTGAGAATAGAGTGTTCACAAAAACAAAATGAGATATTTCCTTGTAGTGTTAATAGCCAGAAGGAGATTCACTGTGCTGGTGAGCAGGTTTTTGAAAGGAATTAAATAGGCCAGGAGCTAACTGCAAGCAAATTGGTCAATACTCATCATCCAACCAAAATAAAATGAAATTTAATTAAGTGGCCTAGAATGACTGTGTATCAGTCTTGGGCATTCTTCCCACATTAATAATCTAAATGCACTAGGGAGGGAAAAGAAGTCAGTACTGATCACTCGATTCAAAAGGAAATTAAAAGCATATTTTAAACAAAGTAGAAGGTGAGAGGCAGGGAATGACCCAGTCTGTTACACCAACCATGACAGCAGTGACAGCACTGCCCCAGCAGTTGGATTTTGTCTTTGGTCATCTTTTCAGCAGTTTCCATCATAGTCCCCTCTGGACTGCCTCTATGTCTTCCAGAAAAAAGACCCCAAACAAACGCATGTCTGTGTGAGAATTCAATTTCTGTTATATTTATTTGTGCCACCTTTGCAGCATTTTGTACAAAGCTGTGACAAACATTAATATCAAATAATGTAGTTACTCTCTTTCAGATTTCTGACTTCCAAGGTCACAGCTTAGTTACATAAATGCTTTCTTAACACTTCTTAGGCCTGATATCTTCCATTCCTGAGGGTCTTTTAGAACTCCCCAGTCTGTTGTTTAGGTACGTGAAACTACTAATAGATGTCTCTTAAAAGTATGTTTTCACGATTTGCTACTCTTGGAAAAAAAAAAAACCAATTAGAAAGCTGAATTCAAAACATAAATATATTTGTCCACAAAACTGCTATTCTTCTGAGCACCATAATCAGAATTATCACAGCAGAATTTGTAAGGAAAAGTTGAACTTTTGACTTAATCACTTTTTTTTGAATGCTTGAAATGATAGCATCATGTCTGCTATTGAAGAACTTTCAGTGCTCGTGGATTTAATGAAAATTTTGTTTGTCAGCTTCTCTAAAGATCAAATTTTGGACTTCATCTCTATTACATGGAGTTTCTTAGCTCTTATGGATTATTGCTTCTGGGCAGGATGGAGGGTCAAGTCCCTTGCTGTTTTCTCTTAATATAGTCCTGCTTTTTCAGCTTTCACATGCTACTGTTTAATTTTAAAGAAGTTTTTAGTGTTTCTCAAGAAAAAAGCCTATTATTAAATCATAGAGTACTCTGCTACTTGGAAAATATGTCAGAAGCATGCTCCAGAGACTTAAATATTTTTAAATTGTTTATTTTTTTGTACTTTTTCTGCTTCATTACAACTTAAGCATCCATAAATTGGTCTCATGCTAAGAGAGCTTGTAAACCCTGAGGGCCTCCTAATATAGCCAATACCCTAATTGCTTTTAAGCACATCTCGGGTGGTTTCCTGGTGTGCTCCAATACAAAAATCAACAAATTGTTTTTGGGAGACAGCAGTCGCTTCTGCCCATGAAGTTCTTTTGTGATGCAGTTACTCTAAAATGAGAGATTAAAAAGTAATGTAGGAGAGGAAATTAAACAAAGAACCAAATAGAGCACCCCATTTAAGTTTTCCAGGGCAAAGTCCTTATTAAAACTGGCCAAGTTTGTCAGACAGGTATTCTATGAAAGCAATTGCTGTAATTGAACCAGGTGTGATATAGTTACAATCAGCAAGGGACAGACTCCAAAAAGAAGTTTACTCCTGACTTATGGTTCATCAATATTTGCATTGCAAAGAATATTCTGAAACTTTCCTTGAGGATTATTAGGGATTTGCAGTTTGGCAGCTTCTTTTTGCAGTTTTGTTGTAGAATAGCTGCTTAATATCCAATGAATTTTTTATGAGCAGAGAGAAGAAGCATTTTCTGTTCATCTTTGTTTTGTTGGACATACTTGACTCAACATAAGGTTCCATGGATAGGTTTCCATTCACAGCTGTCTCATCAATTAAAGCTTTTTGAGATGAAAGCAATAAAAATTGCTATCCTCATTTAAAATTTAGAACATAGGCATCTAAGAAATGTTGCCTACCTAGAGATAAATACTAAATTTTTTTGGAGTGCATTTATTTTTGTAATGGATATCAAAAGTGCTTGTTTGACCAAGAAACTGGAACTACCCTATTAAAAAATAGATTATTATGTTGTAATCTAACACACAGGGATTGCAAGTATGTCTGAAATACAAAGAAGCCTATTCAAATAACACTGTGAAACCATTTGACTTCTGTGTTAGTGCAGTGCAGATTTATATAATGTAATTATATAAGAAAATCATGCACAAAATAGTCCTTCACATCCTGAGCTGCAAAACACGTTAACACCAATTTAAACACAAAATAGTGTTTGATAAGAGAGTTTTAAGGCAATAGATGTTTGAATCCAGAATTTCCCACTAAAGGAGTTTCCCAGAACTTTCTGGCTGTACCTACTGCTTCCCAGCATAAGAGGACAGAAAGATGCCTTCCTTGCAGTGTAATCTGTCCCATGTCAGATTCAGTATTGCTCTGTCTTTCCTTTTTTTTTTCCACTTCTATTCCCACATGAAGAGCTAAGGTTATTCTTATGAAGAAGCAGCTTCCTCTTCTGTCTGATACGTGTGTAAGCAGGAAAGACAGCCCAAGGCTGGGACCAGTCCTGGTTTTACACATCCTTTGTCAAAATGCATCCTTTGACTTCTGGTGGGAGTCTGTTAATCATCTGTGCAGCAGATAAAACTGTCCCTTTTAGGTAATTAAAGGAAAACTAAAGAACCTTACTTTTGTTTGGTTTGGTTGGATTTTTACCAGTCTCATTGAAAGCTATTACTAATAGCAGTTTTCTGTAGTTGCTCTGTCCACAAAGATCACTCAGAGATTTGGCTTAGACATGTTCATCATGGGAGTGATCACAGTTATCCTATAAGAATTGTTTGCCATTGGGCAGCAACTAGACTTGACCCTTGATTTAAAAATCAATCTCAGCCAACCTTTTTTTTGTCTTCAGTTAACACTAATTAAAAGGACAATTTGCACATACTGATTTTTGAAGGCTCAGTTACTTCTTTTCACCTGTTTAATTTACTGCTGTGTGCTTGAATATAATCAGCTGGTACTAGAAACAATTCAAATGAAAACTTGCACTTGAAGATATAAACAGGTGCTGTGTTAAATAGCAGCTCCTTCATCTTCCTCTGATGAAAACCAAGATTGCCTTTGCAGTTCTAAAGGAAAAGATGTATTTTATAGATCTGGTTGGTTTGTATTGTTTGCTAGGTTATTTTTTCAAATGTTATTGCTAAAAATATAAGTTGTTTTGAATTTCTCTATATTTTGTAGAATTTTTTTAAGTAAAATATGAATTGAAAAACAAACTGAGCATTGTCTTTGCCTCAAAGACAATGGTATTCAAAGGTATTTGGGTTTGAACAGAGTTTATTTCCCCTGACAAGATCCTTACTGTACAGAAAGTTTATCAGTATGTTAGTGATAATTCTCAATGTTCCCAAATGACTTGATTTCTAGGAAAGCAATGCTTATTTTTGTTTCTCTTACAAACCTCAGGGTACAATTCATGCATGTAGTAACTCTTCTTTGTAGCCCAAGGAAACAGGATTTGGGTTTCTGTTGTGTTTCTGGTACCAGATTTGTCACCCTGAAGTTCTCAAACACCCTGCAACTGATCTTAAAAAAAATAAGATCAAAGAAAAAAAAATTAAAAAAATTCAATAACAGGCTATGAATAAGAAAATGTATACTTTTTTGACTCATGACAAGTTCTAACTTTTATGATACATATAAGCCACATTTTCAAATACTGATGTATGAAGTGAATTCTTGGGTTCAGGTTTTGACGGAGGTTCCAGTGAAAGTAAAATTAATTCATGCCAAAAACTGTATGTTGAGGAAAATATCAGACACTATAAATAGAATTAAGGAATGGTTTTGTGCATGCAGTGTTTCACAAAGAAAATATTGATCAGCAGCTGTGAAATGTTTTAGGAGCTTGTTATTTTTTTTTTAATTCTTCACACTGTTTCATTCTTTAAAAATCCAAGATTACCCTTCCAGTATTTTTCAAAATGAAACTGTTTGGGTTTATATGTGAATTGCAATATATAATTTTTACATCAAAATAAACTCGGTGTAGGTTCTTTCAAGTCACGTACTATGCAGCCATGCATGATATGACATCTCATGTCCTTGGATTACAGATCTGATAGTGGAATAAAGCATGACTTATTTAATTTATTACCACTACTCAACTATTATTTACAGAATTTGGCACTAACATTTTTTCTCTTTATTTGACACAAAACATAGGAATTGCTACATGGCTGCTATGCCACACAAATTTTTAAGGCAACTTAACATATAAAGATTACATGCTGAATTATCTATTGCAGCTTTCAACAACTTTTAGACTTGGTAATGAACACTCCTAACATATTTTGACTGTTACTTTTAATTTACTTTTATTAGAAGGTTGTTGGTTTTTTTTTTCTTTCCAAGCTTCCCAGTCTTTCAGTCTTTCTTTTCTTTCCTACATGGCTAACGCTTCAGTCATCTTATCTGGACCTTGCAGTGCGAACTCTGAGAGGACAGATATCTTTTGGGGTCACAGCAGAAGCAGATGCTCACTTCTTCCTGGACAACAAAGCAGTGCCAGTGACTCTCCTTTCACTATACTGTTAGCAGAACAAACAAACCTGGTGGGGCTTTTTCAGCTGGGTTTTTTTCACTTTATCTAACTAGCTATGGTATAATATCAAGTTTGCTGAAAGCTCACTAAAATCCTCAGTGCTGATGAATTCCTTACCACTGTTTCCTGACATAAATCCTTATAAATGCTCTTCTTTTTTGCATCTTTTCTTCCCATTCTCCAGCTGCCTGCTTCATCTGCTTTATCTCAGTGGGCAGCTAATTATTTTAATTTGCTTAAGACATGGCAGACCACCAGAGATGATTTCTGATCCTTCAGCCCTGCCATCATATTCTTGTGTTTATTAAACTACTTTCTTATTATGAAAGCTCCAAAACTTTAATCAACAGCAATGACAAGCAGCCTCTATTGGAAACCTAGATGATTTTTAAGCTTTTGCAAGAAAATTTTTGTTAATACTATGGCTGCTTACAGGAAGATTTGTACTCAGGATTTAAGGACAGATATGAATTACATAGTATAAATCAACAGTTACTCTAATTTAGCTACAACAATTTGTATCAGATAAGAATTGGATGTTTGGCAGGGTTTACAGGAGACCTGTTGCAAGTGATAAGCATCACAGGCCCAAGAAGATTGAAGTTGTTGCAGGTCTCTTTTTGTGGCACTGGTGTTTACAGTCATTCAGAAGCATTATTCCACCTAGAACAGCCAAGAAGCCAGTGGCCAACAGACTGTGTGAGCCTACTAGCAGGAATATAAGCAGAAATGAAAGGAATATAAGAAATGTTCAAGTTTCACTGATAGAAGTGGGAGGAGGGCAGAATAAAGATGACTTAAGAATGACTTTATCCTACAGGGGAGTCAGACCATGAGTAATGAATGTACAGCAACATTCCCAAATATTTCACTGACTTACCGGTTTCTTAAAATTTTGTCTGTGATTAATTGAATCCTTACTTTTGTGTTATAAAGTCCTTGAAGCAAATGCAGTGTAAATGAACACACCAGACAATGGCACTGTTAATTTTCTTTGTCCTCCTCATAACAATGACTATCAGAAGAGCAAATAAGCCTTAGCAGATCTCAGTACTGTTTCTTCTCTTATTTTAATCAGTTTTATGTTTATTTTAGATATTCTGGTCTTAAAGTGTAAATACTATACTAATAATTTTCTATTAAAACTGAAAAGTGAGCCTTTAAGTTTTCATGGATAAAGAAAATGCTTTCAGATAATAATCTGGAGTGCTAAAAAGCAGAAAGCAACTAAAGAGCACTGTGCTTAACAATCAAGAGTAAAATTAATTATGTTTACTCTTATCATTGGGAGGACACCTCCATTTTGATTTTAAAGGAATGGAGATGGTGAATCTGCCTTTTTCATGTGTATAACCTACAGAAGTTCAGCACTGTTGGATGTGCATAGCTCCCGTGGGAATAAAGCCTGTTCTTTAATCTGCATTTACATCCAATATACTTCAGTCTGACACTCTGACTGCCAAGCACTACAGAGCTAAATTCTAAAAAATAATTTGGTAATGTTAATTTTCTTCTCCCTGCTATCTAGTCCATGCTCAGCACATTGCTGTATCTCTCGACTGTTTTAAGAAAATAAAAGTAGATGCACATTATTTGACCATCACTGTCTCATCAGTGATGACTGATACAGTTCAGTTTTAACTGTATGCAGTCTAAATTGCTTATGAGACTAAATCCGAGCCTGGATGCCAGACTTACGAGTTGGCCATCTGTGGACTAACAGTTGCAAACTGGTGCATTCTTTCATCAGCAAAATGCTGGCCAGGCTATTGCTTCAGTCAGCCATGGCAGCAGAGAAAAAAAAAAATCAGACAATCCTTAGCATTTATGCATATTCAGAGGAGGTCACCATGTTCACTCAGTGTCAGCTGCACATGTGCTCTGGAGGAGGCACAGAGAGGGGGAGCAGCAAGCAGGGAAAGTGAATGATATTACTGAGAGGGATACTTTTATTCTCTGCCAGAATCAGCTGAAAGCGCTGTCAATAACAAGCACCATAGGAGAGTAATGACTGCAGAAGACCTCTCTCCCACAGTGAGATGCTGCAAAGTCTGAATGCCAGTCAGACCCCTCCTCTTCTGACTGTGCAGCAAAAAAAAAAATCCCTTTGTTTCATGCGTGTTTGGCTGATTGAAGCTATTGTTTATCCTGGCTCCCTTCTCTTTTTCATTCCCTTGGGGAAAAGCAAGAGTTGAATTGGGGCTTTCCCTCCTCTGAGAATAGCCATGAAGGAAATCAGTCCCATTCCCAATTAAAGACTGCAGTCCCACAGGACACCGATTCAGCTATTGCCTTTCGTAGCATTCCAGGTTGGGAATAACATGGAGAAGGTGGAAGGAAAAACTGCACAATAGTTGCTGGATCTCACCACTTAATTTCAATGCAGAACCTTCATAAGGTTTCCCTAATTTCAGAAATTTACCTGATTTGGGGTACTAGAACCAATGATATGCTGTCATTATGGGCTGGGAGAAGTTTGGTCCGGGTAGCAGTTGGCTGCCAGACACCAATCCAGTCAGAAGTCTGTTGAACAATTTAATATAGGTTAAAGAAACATGGCACTGAACAGAACAAAAGAACCTGTGGATAAATTGCATTAGTTCTTAACAGCAAAACCTGTCTCTGGTTCTGTTGTTTGTTTTGATAGAGAGCAGCAAAAAAACCCACCCCAATCTCTGTGTCAGACTTGCTCCTGGACTTCAATTACAGTGGCTTATGCTGCCACTGTCAGGTGATCAGGTAGAAGGTTGTCATTTTCTGCAGAGAAAGGAGGATTTTATTAGGTTGGAATAATCCTTTAGGTCTTAAAGTGTTTGCTGAAAGTCTGGACCAGCCTTTGTAATTGTATCTTAATAGTTACAGTTACAAGCAGGACAAAGACAGACTGAAAAAAAATAAAAAATACAATAAATGTTAGAAATAAGACTGGTGCCACAATCCTCGCCTCTGGAACCTCCACTGTAATTCTGTTCAATTCAATAAAACCCCTTTAAGCTGGTGCTTTCCCATGACAGCCCTCTGGGCCTCACTGATGGGCAGCAAGTCTGGGCAGCGATGCTGGGATCAGCCAAATGGGCAGTGAAACAAGTACAGATGGAGCAACTGTGGGGAGGTCCAGTTACAAAACCAGAGCAGAATCTGGCTGGCTGCTCGCTGATGCTGGATGTGAAGGTGTTTCAGCTGGTGCTCCGTGCTCTTTTCCTTTCTAGTTCTCCAGCCAATCCTTCTCAAAAGACAATAGATGTCTATTCCTTTGTTTTCCTGCTGTTGTGTCCCAGAGGTGGTGTGAGTCTTGCCTCAGCCCGAGTGACAGCAGGGGTGCAGAGCAATGTAGGCAGCTCTGTTTGGGCAGCAGCAGTGATGTATCCTTAGGACACAACCCCCCTCTGAAGACAGTGGCACAAGTGTTTTCCCAATTAGTGGTCCCCACCCTGTGTTGGAATAGCAGGTTCATAGCTTCAGTCAGTGTAGGCATCCCACATCCCTTCTCATTCCTGCTGTCTTTCCCCAGGGTGGGAGATCAGTTCTGCACCTCTCACATGTCCTTTATAGAGGCCCCCCAAAGAAGAGAAGTCTAATCTCCCTCTGAGGGAGACTGGGAACAGTCTGACCCTGGCTGATGTGGAATCATTAATTGCTGAGACTTTCCAGTTGAAGTTCAGATCTTGCACTCAGGCATTTTTGTTCAACTAGTTGTATTAGTGGCCAAAATTTTCTTTCACTGACCTGCAACTACACATCTCTTTATTTTTGAGTGCTTTAGCACCCCACATAAATAGGTACTTCTGAAAGCTTTATTCTTATTGATCCTGGACTTCAGATGAGACATAGTAACATAGACAAACCACGACATCTGTGTTTGTGAGAGTCTTGGCTTAAAGAAGTGACATAAATTCTATGTGATGCCTGTGGTGAACATGTTAGAAAATAATTGGTCATTGAAATTGTCATGCTAGGAGAGAAGTAATGAAAACTAATCTGACTTTTATGATTTAGATCACTTGCATTCAGATTTAAGAAGTAGATGCCCTGCTGGCAAGTATTTTTTTTCAGACATTAGCTTGCTTGCTTGTTTCTGTTCAGCTTCAAGTTTATTTTAATGGACAGGAACAGCCATAGTAAAGAAAGTAGCAGTAACCCATCAACAGTGTCTCCTTTTTCTCACATTTTCTTTCCATATGGCAAAGAATCCACCATAAAATCACAAAATCTTGGAAAACAGACTCCTTTCCTAGAGAATTGTAATTATTACCACAAACAGGCATTACTGTAGAGTTACTCTATGCATTGCTATCCAAACTTGACTCTGCTTGGGTCATGTGCAGTCAGGCCTGGGCATCACCTTACCCAATATCTTTCTGCTGAGCCACTGTCACTTCACCTGGCTTTCCATCCACAGCATGTTCTTAGAAAGACAGAAATAAATACGGGACAGGAATTTCTCAAGAACATAAAGGACGTAATTTCTCCATGACTGTCTAGGCTCAAAGTTCCTTGTCCTTTAGTAATTATATTCTGAGATCACATTTCATCAGCTCATCTCAATTCAGAAGGCAATTTAGGCAAGTGCTTAACTTTAATAAGGAGTTTAGGCTTCAGCAGTATTCTGGGGTGCTAAAATGCTGCTGGCAGAAATAAGATGCATGTGCTGAGATTGAATTTTAGTGGTTTACTTGCACTTGTTGTCTATATACCTGTCTATATACCACATATACCTGTTGTTTTGTCAGAATACCACTCAAGCCGTCTAGATGCAGTCCTGGGCAACATACTCTAGCAAGACCCTGCCTGAGTAGGGAAACTCTAAATGTGATATTTGGTGCCTATCTCCTGTCCTAATGACTCCTTTTTCTGTGACAGAAGTGTGGTCTTGCATGGGGTTTTTTGACAACTCTGTGTCGCTGTCTTGCATTGCATTCCCTTAGCACTGTGAATCCTCCAAAAGATCTAATAACACTTCAGTGTGTGTCTCAACAGCTGTTTTCAGTGGCTGAGGACAGTGCTTTTTGGTGTCAGCTGATTTTAAGACAAAAATTTACCTAAAGCACTCCAGTCTACCCTCCTGCTCTTTTTAGCCCAAGCTCTTCCCCCTCTGCAAAGCAGCAAGAGCTGGTGAGACCGTGGAGCTTCAGTGCCGTGTCTGCTCTGTAACATGACAGTGGCTTCTGGAGGTGCCTGTCTCTGTGAGGATGTGGATGTGTGCTATGAGAGGTGGCCAGGGAGCCTGCCCAGAGAGACAAGCTTGCTTAAAGTACTTGAAAATATTATTATCTGTTTTACAGATGGGAATTTGAGAGGAACTGAAATGAAGTGATTTGCGTGTGATTACACAAGCTGTCTCTGGCAGAGGCAGAGGAATGCTCCCTTTTTTAATATCTTAGATTAATATTTAATAATGTAACTGACAATATTGATTTAATATAACCACAGTCCTGGCTACCATTTGCAGCATTGGTGATTTTCCAGGAAAAGTGTTTCTTTTACAGACTGATACTCCTTTCAGCTGACCATTCTGCCTAGGCTGCTGAAAACTGGATAGCCATGAGCTCTTCTTGTCTTTGCTCACAGCTCCTAGTGGGCTGTCGGTGGGCTTCTGGCCTGGTGAGAGTAAGAGCTTCCATACTGCTCTGCTGGGCACTGTACTTCCTTCAGCCTTTCAGCTTTGATTAACAGGAGTACTTAATTGTACACTGATGAGGCTTGTGGTGATTCAGATGCTGCAGTTAGGGGTGCAACATGTAGATGCTGGAGGGCCAATTGTGAAAAAAGAAAGAGAACAGGAGAAAGAAGCCATGTGGACTTTTGTTCCTTTGAAGTGACCTTTCAGTGCAGGTTCTTTACTTTTTTGCTTCCTTTATGTTGTTCTTTTCCTCATTTGTTCTGAAAAGAGTGGAGCCTTCCTTGCAAAGCAATTCATATGTAAAAAGTTTTCACATTGGGATTCATCTGATAAAGTCTGCAGAGGGGACTTATTTGCACTGACAAGTTGGCAGCCAGACAGCCTCTCCATTTTCTAAATGAAAGGAGAGTAGCAGCAGGACATCTCCTACCCTCTCTGCCTTTCAGTGCTGGAAGAGAACCAAAATCTGGCCAACAGCCGTTCCGGGGAGTCGGCTATTTAGAAGCTGCAGAAGTGTACGGACACTGGGAATGTAACATACGGTTTGCCTTCTGTGAGAACCAACACAGACAAGTGACATTTGGGTTGGTGATTTTCAGGGATGGGGGATGGGAAGCTTGATCTAGCAGATGCAATTCACTTGTCCTTATATTTTGTAGCAGGACCGTTCCAAATGTGAAGTAACCTAAATGTATTTTTAATTCTTGGCTGTAAAAGAGGAGGTAATCATAAAGACCAGGTAATTTTCTTCCCCATTCAGTCTCATATTCTAGCATGTAAAAAGTGTGGGATCACTCTCATTTCCTTCAACTATACCTATAGGGAAAGAGAATGAAGATGCCTCAAAAGCCACTTCTTGGTCACATGCTAACTCCAGACTAATGTCAGGGAAAAAAATTACTGCCCCTGCCCAGGCTCAGTGTTCCTGTATATATTAATTCTGTAGAAGCTAGCACTTGAATTTTGCAGATTTAGCTACGCAAATGACCTGTTTTAATTAAATACACTGGTGTGCATTTTATGGAAAGGTTTTGCCATAATTATGGTGATATTAAAATAAGTCTGTTTTCTATAAAACCCAAAGGGAAGCTGTTAACTGCCTTTTGCATAGTTACCAGGTTATTTATCTTGAGAGGAGAATACCACCCATATGCTTAGACCAATGTCCTTTTCTAACAAATTAATTTACAGAGCCTAAACAACTGCCTGTAGTACCCCCAAAGATTGGTGATGATCACAGCATGAGCCTAATGCAAGCAGCTGCTGAACAACAAGCAGACCACAAACATTTCCAAGGGTTCAGATGAACATTTTCCAGAGGTGACACGTGTCAGGGCAAGTTCATGCTGCTAAATTGGACCATACATGGGTGTGAATCTCAGTGGGAAAACACGACCTTTTCCAGTCCCACTGCCACTTTTCTGTTTGGTGGTGATAGATCCAACACTAGAAATAAGATTGATGTCTGTCATCCAGTAAATGGTGTCTATGTATAAAAGCTTTCATACCATGTCAGAAGGAAACAGAAGGTCCTTTTGTTGTCGGAGTGGGAGCCTTTGGTCAAGAGAACCAGAGCAGGAAGTATAATAACTGAAAGATCAATGTTACCCCTACTATTTTACAGTCAAAGGTCTATGCTGCCATAAGCTGCAAGAAAAGAAGGGAAGCAAATGGGAAAAAAATAAACATAAAATAAAATCAATTTAAAGAACAAGGCCTGTAGTAAATTTACCAGATCAAAAAATGAAGTATTGCTGAATAAGCCCTTATTATCCAGTGTCAAGCACAATAGCATGTAAATGAATGTAATAGAGATGATGAACTGCTCAAACCTTGGCTAATACTCTTAGGACTGATAGAGTTGATGAGAATTTGAAGTACAAAAGGTTTTTTTTTGGAACAATATCATTGCTGGTTTTGAAAGATGTTATAAAGGGAAGCTAACAGACTCATCACAGTCTTTTAAAGCTGCGTTCCTCTAATGAGCAGCTAAATGGCAGCTCATGTATAAATGACAACAGTTCATTTAAATTGCACCTTGCTGCTCAGGCTGATGGTCAAGCAGATACATAGAAAGTAAAACTATAAAGCAGGCATAGCAATCTTTGGGCAGACACTTCTTCCTTATCTCAGTTTCTGCCTTGTGTTGAGGTGCTGGACATGGAGTGGATGGGAAATGAGAGCTCAGGGGATGTCAGTGGGAGCACTGTCAACTGGCAATAGAAGTTCCACCTCTTGCAGGAAATAGCAGAAAAGCTTTTCAAACCCTGGGTGAGTGTAAGGCTTCGGGCCTTTTCATACAGGCACTGCTGGAAAGTCAGGAATGACACATTTCCAGAATGTTGTCTAGCTGTTGAGCAAGGAGACGTGAAGGGAAAATTGAAATATGTTTTTTCACATTTTTAGAAGACTGATTACCTGAGAAATTCACCTGGCAAGACATTCATTACCTGCATGTTCCCAGTCAGGATTTCCCATACAACGAGTTATTTTTCCGTTTTAGTCCAGAAGCCTGGGAATTTGGGCTCCCCCTTGCTTGATTTCCTTATATACAGACCAGCCTCAAAAAAAAAAAAAAACAGGATTGCAAAACAGGAACAGCTGGATAGGAAAGCTTGCATTCATCTCATATGATGAAATTATAGTGTGGTTCAGCTGAAGGTAGTGCTACTAATGCACTGTGGTGTTTAAAATGCGGTTCTTCAGTTCTCTCTCTATAATTACCACTCCACTCACCTTTCAGATCACAGTACCCTTCACCTCCTTTCACCTCCATCTAAATTAAGTTTATGTGTGAAACCCCAGGATTCCAGATTTTCATGCTGCAGTATGAAGCAGTGATTAAGGGAAAAGGAAAACCCACTATCTTTTATTGGAATAGAAATGAATGAAAGAATAAAAATACTGAAGGCATGCCAGATTAGCATTTCAGTAGTCCTGTAGTTATGCAGGACCTTTGCTTCCTGAGTCCAGTGTCAACTGCAACTCCTTGGTCTTGCAGTTTCTTTCTCAGCATACATTTTCTCTTCGACACACAAGGGAGAGGCAGGTTTGTGATGGAAGGAATATTGTCCAGTCCTGTGTCTTGCTCTTTAAGCACCTACTGGTATTTTACAGTGAAGTAACTGTAAAATCATGTATCAGTAAATCAGCTCTTAAAATTACATACCAAAATCCTACTAATTTTTATGCTGTGTTTATTGCTGGGGCTGAGTGGCTTTCTCTGGCTTTTGAGAGCAGCAGCATTGGTGAGGAAGGTGGGGGTGACAAGAGGTAGCCAGTCTTTGTGATGCTCCAGGATCACTGAGCATATTGTGAATAGCTGAAGCATTTGGAATCATAAAACAGTCAAACAGTCCAGGCTGGAAGGGAGCTTAAAGGTCCATCTAGTCCAACCTCCCTCCAATGATCAGGGACACCTTCAGCTATCTCAGGTTGCTCAGAGACTTGCCCACATGACTTCTGGTGGCTGGAAAACTTATTTTTTTATATAATTGTTGGAAAGGGTCCTAGATGATTGTCAATTAAGCTGTCAGAGGATAGGGGATTTTTTGCTGCTCTCTTGTAGAAGCTGGGCACAGCCAGCCCTGCTCTTTTGCTGGGGGCAGGTAAAGCTGCAGACTTGGTGAGCATGACCATAAAGGGACGTGCCAGCTCCTGACACAAAAGGTGAAATAGCAGGCTCAAGGCTGATGCCACTTGCCAAACACTCAAGTGGTGGTATGGTGGAAGGTGTAAGGCTCAGTTGCTGCAGGCTAACCACACGGGTAGGCGTGTGAATGTGGGATACATTCATATTTGAATGTAGCAAAATAGTTTGAAAAAGCAAAGGTAAGGCTGCAGTGGGCGTGTAGGGAAAAAAGTACAAATGGGGGAGTAATATTCAAGGTGAACTGCATAAGTTTAAGGAAAAAGAAGAAAGCATAATTGTTTTGGAGAGTATTTTGCATTTGAATGCTGGAATTTTTCAGACCGCAGATCAAACCAACACTTGGAAGCATTTGGATGTATGTTTCCAGCTCACAAAATACTGATTGCAAGAGCTACTAAAGGCCTGTTGGTATCAAGCTGTCCTTCAAAAGAGACTCCATTCCAGTATTTGGTCTAAATTACCTAACACTGTACTTGCAGTAGGTAAATATATATATATATATATATATGATATCTATAAGATGATAAAGAATAATGCATGAATTATATCCTTCCTGCCTGGGTAAAGCCATCCATCTGCCTTAGCCCTCTCCCCTCACATAGGACTGCATGCTGGAAGGCAGAAGGTTTGAAGCAAGAACTGAGAACATGAAGCCACATCTCAGAATACTTTCTATATATACTCTGAATATATTCTGTTGCAATGTTATTTTATTTTTATACATCTTACCTTCTTTTTGAAATTGAAGAATCTCTATTTATTATATGGTTTGTTAAAATAATGTGATAAAAATATTGTTGAGTTATAGTTGAGTATTTCAACTATTCTATTTACAATTTTTATGTTGCGAATACCAGAGCAGGAGTCTATCAGTTCATGTTGCTTCTCCTGACCTTCTCTGAAATTATTAAAAAGAATGTAAATAAAATAAAACCATACAAATTAAATGAACTAAAAATCAAATTGAAACCTCAAACTTGTAAAATAAATATATCAGAATTCTAATGCAAAAATATTTACATATTCTTTTTACTGGAGAGAGTAATCAATTTTTATTAAAATATGCTCATTTTGTCTAAGCAAATTTTACTGCTTTTTTGACTGGTGAAATTGATGCAAAAGTCTGAATCCCAGGAAGATTTTTTTTTATCCTTTCCTATTTGCAAATTATGTAAACAAGAAAGCAGTTAAAAATGCATTCATTTATTTTGAAGCAGGAAATTTTTAGAGGAGATGCGTAAGACAGATCACAGCAGACCTGAATAGTTATTATGGATCTTGTGCATTTCAGAAACTCAGAATTTGGCAGTAAATGAGCCTATGTAGTTCAATATCTTGACTGCACATATGCTAAAGCATATGCTTTCCTGGACCTACATATTGAAGGATTTTGTTTGTTTCTTTATTTAAAGCTATTTTTCCTGCATGTTATCTGTCTTGAATACAATTGTAAAGGTGACAAATGTACCATACAGATGAACTATATTAGCCTATTCTTTCTCCTAAAGGAGAAATTTTGTATCTTTATGACCAGATATTATGCATTCCTCTTCAGTAACATTAAATAGAGCAAGGAATAAGAAGAGACAAAAAAATAGAGAGGTTGTCAGGAGAGCTCTGTAGTCTTTTGCTGTCACAAGACAAGACAGTACTGATGATTTCTGTTTTTTGAACTAAAAATGGCTTGTTACTTTTTCCTATCTAGAAAACAAATTTAAATATATATACCTAAAACCAAACCAAATTGTTATTAACCCCATAAACAACCTAAAGCATCCCATTGGAATTGCCTTCTAGCTCACTTTGGAGTAGCAAAGATCTTCTATGCAAATGCTGAATATTACCAGGATAAAATTATTGAGAATATGTGAGTGTTACTACACATGCATGGAAGACAATAAAGAGCTGGATAATAAATTGACACATTCCATCAGACCATGGAAAGGCTGACTTTGGTTTTCCATGAAAACCTTAAGAGGGGGAGAGAGAGAAATGGAGAGCAGGAAAACAAAATAAAAGAAGGGCTTTTTGAACTCCTGCTGGTGCACCTGTGGTTACAGTCAGCAACAGTACTTGCTGGGAGATCAGTAGAGATCTCATGACCATAAACTTTGGTGGCTCCCAGATCTTTTGGGGATATTTCTACTTCCATAAGCCTAGTATCAGCTCAAGCAAAGTAGATAAGCAACCATTCCTGTGCAGGTACTGAGTGTTTAGTTTTAACAGGTGAAGGCATATGTCCAAGCAGCACAGTTATGTCCACCTACCTTCATTCTCTTCCTGTGCCATATGTCTGGCACCTTGAATTTTATGCCTTCAAACATTAATTGCTTCTTCAGAATTTCGTAAGAGCTCAGCCTGCTGCTATCCACTAGAAACACACAAATGTGTGAAACTCCCAAATGATCTAATTCACCTGGGCTGCTCTGCAAAAATTTCACCTGAAACCTCTGCTCACATTTTATGTGTATGGCTTGTCTTATGCCACTGGTAAAGTTGGCTGAAAGGGCTGAGCCTTCACATAGGAATACATTTCAGTATTAGAAGATGTATCAGTATAGAGGATGTAAACTGGGGACACCCAGTGCTGCTGCCACACCACAGAGAGCCCCAATTTTCTGCTGTTGTGCATTTTGTGGAGCCATTGCCACACTGAACAAAGCAGGTGTAACTCATCCTCACCCAGATTACACTCCCCAGGCACAAGGCCGCAGAAAATAAGGGTCATGATTAAAAAAATTGTGGATGCATATTTGAATATCAAAGAATGGGAATAGTTATGGGGTGTTTAATGGCACCTTCACTCTTGTTTGATGGGACACAGAACTGTCAGCTTTCCCTTCTATAGTTCAGGGCTCAATAGCACCTGCTACCTCCTTTACCTGTCAATTTCATGTTCAGGTTCATCACCTATGAATATCCTTCCATAAAAAATGTCCATCTCATTTTTTTTACAAGAAGATTTTCTTGATACTAGATGCCACTCAGTGTTTTATATAAATTATTTTATTAACTGCATTTCCTGAAAGGTTATTATTCGACTTCTCTCTGAGAAGATGTTTTACTGTTACTGACAAACCAGATTTCATACTTACCTGTCATGGCCTTTATGATGAAGTTTGAGTCTTCCACACCAACACATCTTTTCTCTGAGAGGGTCAGACAGTCTGTTCACCCTTTCTGGCTTCCTGGTCTTGTGTGATATACCTTCATTTTGCCCATGCTGATAGGTTTTCTGAGAGATGGGATTGCTAAGGTGACTGCTACTTTTGGAGTGGTTTCCTTCTCTTGAATCATGCTTATGATTATCATGATTATGATCTCTTGAAATGCTTATGCACTTCTCAGCATTGGATGCATCAGTCTCCTATATAGAATATAAAAAATCAGACACAAAATCAAAAATAATTTCAAGCTGGAAGGATTATTGAGTCCAGCTCTTATGTGAATAGCCCATGCAGGATCTAACCCAAAACCCTGGAATTATTGGCACCATGCTGTAACCAACTGAGCTAATGCT
This sequence comes from Parus major, assembly GCF_001522545.3. Classification (NCBI taxonomy): domain Eukaryota; kingdom Metazoa; phylum Chordata; class Aves; order Passeriformes; family Paridae; genus Parus; species Parus major. The sequence continues at coordinate 64,555,083 of NC_031770.1, read as the reverse complement.
CTGTCTGTGCTTCCCAGCCTTCAGCGCTCTGTTACTTTTATTAGCAGCTTGTGTGAGGAAGGTGTGTTGACTCCCTTCTTTCATGTGCTGAACAGTTGTTGTGTGATGGAACTGCCTCTGGGCTTCAGCTGTGGGATGCGAGAAAGGAAGAAAAATTATGACTCTTGCACAACTGGATTGATGTCAAAGGATGTATGAGTCAAATATGTATGCTTGTAATCATAGAAAGATATGCTTCTGAATAAAATGACAGATGACAAGACAGTAAAAGTTCTGTTGGTGTGTAAGTAACCAGCTTGGTGTGTAAGGGGACATCCCTTACCTGTGATACATGGCCATAATTCACACATTAGTGGTTGGTTACCTGATCAGTTGATGAATTTCTGCTTGGATGTTAATTGCATAGGATGCAAGTTTCTTTTATTCTAACCCTGAGTTTCACATTACAGAATTTCATGTTGCTCTTATCAGCTGGAATATCTTCCTAGCACATTAATATTTCCTCTACTATAAATGAATTGGATGTATTTCTAGTTAAGTGTTACTTCTCATTAGCGTGGAAAGGCTACTGGGTCAATACCTGTAAAACACAGGCAAGACAGGATAAATGCCAGTGAGACATTCAGCAATTTGCTTATCAATTAGGATTCAGATAAAGGAAACAGTATTTTATAAGTTTCTTCATTGTGAGTATCGCTTTTTTTTATGGCTGGATATTTTTTGAGCTTTGTGGCAATCAACTGGAATCAAGAGAGGTGCTAACACTCCTCACAGCTGCTATCTCAAGTTTGTATACTTCTCAGCAGTGTTTTCAGATGCACATTCTTTTGAATTCCTGGTTGGGAGAAGTGGGAGATGTTTAATTTTCAGTGCACCATGCTGAGCACTGCATGATTCAGTAGCACACTTTACAGAAGGGTGTGCAGAAAGTAACAGATTTTCAGGGATGGCAGACACCAAGAGCTGATTATTTCAGGAGTGATCTTAATACCATTGTGATGTACTTGAATTTATTCTGAAACCAAAACAGAGGTTTTGGCTGCATCTTCCAGTAGCTGCCTCCCACACTGATCTCTTTTTGCCCTCCCAGAACTGCTGGTTTTCCGGGGATCAGAGCCCCAATGGCCACCAAACCACCATTCTGGGAAGTAGCAGCTTACGTGCTGGCTCCGGATTTTGCCCCTAGAACCAGCTCTTTGTAAAACCATGCTTGGCTTTTCCAAGGTGCACAGCCCAGTTTCTGGATGAATTAGTGGAGTTTCTCTTATGACAGTAGGATAACAAGTACCAAATGTAATACTGGTCTTTCACTGATTAAGCAGCAGCATAGTGGCATTCGCTTTCCTACTGTGTGATACCTGGATCCAAACTACACTACTTTATGGAATACAATTTTATAAGATCCTGGATTTCTTTATCATACTTTTATTGGCTATCACTTTCTTCAATGGAAAGATAAATATTATCTTCAGTTAATTACTCTTTTGATACCTTAAGCATGAGCACAATCTCCAGTCATCAGTAGCTCTATCAGATGCATAGTTCACTTTATAATAATAGCACTGATGGAACATCTCTCAGTTTGCACATCGCACTGCACTTACTCTTTTGCCAGACTCTGGAGGACTGCAGACCTCCAGCTTGTTAGCACATCATCTAACTTCTCATCAGTCTCACTCTTAAACTCTTCATTGCTTCAGTAGCACAGCTACAGTGATTAAACTGTATTTTTCAGACTTCGAGACTGCACTAGGCAGGGACACAACACTTCTTGTGTCTGTAGAGTTTGGGTTTTGCTTTGTATTCCAGCCATTATTGTGCACAAGACCAAGGCCAGGTGAGTTTTGGTCCCTGATACAAATCTGCTTTGACCAATTTACTGAAAATAAACTGGTACACGCTGATCATTCAATTCACATTTAGTGTTCTAGCTGGAGCAAAACAATGCCTGAACCGTATTGCATCAACTTTCACCACCTTCTGGGAATGATTGTACTTACATGCTGGTCATGACCACCATGCTTGTGAAAGATGGCAAAAAATAGGCAAAAGTTGATGGACTCTGATTATGCACCTCTTAGAGGTGCTTTGTGAACCTGCTAAGTTATCTTTCTATAGAATTTGAATCATGGAAAAATTGTATTTTTCTTGTGAGAAATGCTACAGTCCTGGCCCCATTGTAAAGTTTTTCTAGTCCAGTTCTGACAGCTCAGGAGAAAAGAAATGCAGGATGGAGAGCTGCTCTCCATGGTTCCTCTTGCCTCCCACATCTCTTTCTCCTTTATGCAGACATATGGATGTATAATTCTGATTTGTTTATTTGATACTAATACTGCTAAATCTTCAAGGGTGACATCAAGACCCTGTTGATTTAGGTACATAACAGATATGTAAAAAGATACCGCCTGCTCCAATCAATGTGTCATCTAAAAATATATCTGGCTTCATGTGTAATCTTAATGGTCATTCTGAGAACTCATTCAGGACTATGTGATAACAAATAGCCAGTTTCTTCATCAGAATTGCCTGTAGATATCTAGTTGACATGGTGGCAGTGAGATGCTCTATACCAATTAATAGCATGGTTGAGTGATGTTTTATGCTTTTGGTATCATACTTCACTAGTCATGATGCAAAGGATATAAACAATGGGGGCTTTTAGTAGTTTTCCTCATTACGGATGCAACATTGAGATTTCTGGTGTGTATGACTCCTGGAAGTATCATGGTGTAGGCAAATGAATGCACCAGCTCTCGCTGTTGTTTGAAACCATTGTGTTTCACGTATTTCTTTATGCTCATGCCTGCGTTTTCTCTATTCTTAACTGGGTTTACTGATTTTGAATAAGCCTTTTGGAATTACTGCCACACATAAAACAAGGTGTTCATGCTGTGGCCAACAATAATGGAGCCACAATGGATTGGTGTGTCTTGCATGCTTCCCTTGGGCCTCTGTTGCTGGTCACCTTGGAGATCTGGACTGGCCTCACAATTCCTTTAGCTAGTGGCAGCTCCTACATTTTCTGCTCTGTGTGTAATTAGTGGGACTTCTTGAATAATCTGTGGTTGTTCTAAAATGAGGCTTTTACCCATGATGATAGGGGGTTCCCAAAGCTTTTATATTCATCTAGGGATAATATTAAACATGTTATTTGGAAGTTTAGCAAACTTTATTCCAGTTCCCCTACAGTGGTGTCAAGAAAGTTCCAGAAGGGAGATAATTCTCTTAGATTTTCCCATGGCTGTACCACAAATAAATACTCCTAGAGGACTGAGTGTCTGTTTGCAGATTTCTAATGCAGAAGAATGCTGGAATATCTCTAGAGATCATGGAGCATCTGTAAAGCCATATATGTCTAGAGCCAGCCACCCATAACATATTCTGAACTCTTCAGTTTTCCCCTTGGCCCTGGGTAATGATATGAAATAGTGCTGCCTATTAGGATTTTACATATTTTTGGCTAACATTATTGACTCCAGATGAAGTTTTAATTCTGTCAGCATTGCTTCTTTATCAGCAGCTTTCCATCCTATTCTACTTGAAAATTCTCTTTTAAATGTCAATTAATTTGTTGCAAAACTAACGAGAATTTTCAGTGTTGGAGTGTGTATGTGCCACAAGAAACAGCACTCCTGTTTTCAATTATTCACCAGTCGCCTTATTCCTCTCAATAGTAATGGCCTCTAGGTAGTCACCAGCAGAGAGGTTTCTTTTTCAGTAGATATCTCTAGGTTTCATAGCCTGTTAAAAAACTGTGTGCCATATCCTGGATACAGTCCTTGCTCATATTTCATGCCAGTGCCTGCTACTAGGTAGCAATGTGGTGATCCCCAGAATGGGCATTCCCTGATATCTTAGGGATTTGTGGCTGGTGTAGAATGAGCTGGTGTGTAAGAAGATGCAGAGTTCCCGTGCCTAGTAAGTAGTGTGAGTACCTCCAAGCCTGTGCATAGTGGTGGCCATGTTAGGTTTCCTTTCTTCTGCTCAGTTAACTATTAAATCTACAGGAAGTAATATCTTTGCACTCTCTGTCAGATTAGATTTAAATCGAATCAGTGTGTTCAGACATCACTGATGGAGAATGGAGAAAGATACACACTCCTTGACTTCCTTATTCTTTTCTTATTGTCTTTTTAAAAAAGGGTACATATTCAATTCCAGTTGGGTCTGCTTGATCTATGAATGGTTAATAGTAATGACAATTTGCATTGGGTCTTTTTTTTTATTTTTTTTTTTTTACTATCTTAGTCAAATCTCATGCTTTGGGGAATAAAATTTGTAGGAATCAGGAATAACAAGTAGGTAATTCATTATTCATATCTGTCTGCTGGGAAAAAATGTCACAGAGTGGGTAGGTGGCTGGACCAACATTTTGTAATGAGTCTATGAAAAGTGGATAAAAAAAGAAAGCTCATGCATCCTAACTGATTCCTCTGCCTTAAACAATGAATATTATTTCTTTTATGATTATTTTACTTTAATTAATCTTGTGAATATGATTAAGATGACCAAGTTTACCCAAAAGGACACATTATTAATGGAAATTACACATTTATAAAATATATACAGGGATATATATATATATATTTCTTTCATTTGATCACTTGACTTACACCCTAGTAAGTTTGAAAATGAGGGAATTTTTTCTTCTGAAAACCTTTGTATTTCTGTAAGTAGTTTCATACTATATAAAAGAGGATGAGCAATAAAAAAAGGCCTGACTGCAGAGCTTACAGAGGAAGAGGAAGAGGAAGAGGAAGAGGAAGAGGAAGAGGAAGAGGAAGGCCTGACTGCAGAGCTTACAGAGGAATAGGAATAGGAGTAGGAATAGGAATGAGGAGAGGAGAGGAGAGGAGAG